>NW_022602597.1:0-24368 GCF_008692095.1 Etheostoma spectabile | reverse complement strand
TTTTGTGGCTGACAGATATGATTGTGAAGAGAGATCTTACCATAAATGGGCAATGTTGAAAGAAGTATTCAGCTCCATTACTCAAGTAAAGTAAACAGTACTAAAACATGCTGTAAAACTACTTAATAAAAGGTCCTGTACTGATAATGTAGAAATAGTAAAGCAATATTATCAAAAGTAAAGTACAGAAAAATGTCCCCTGTGACTATGTACAATTAAATTGAACATTATGTGTAATGTATTTTATATGTTTTTAATGTGTAGGCAACCTTTTACTCTTTTAGTTGGCTGAGGTAAGGTTTTTAAAATATGCTATAGTATATAGGACTGCACTTGTAATTTTTCTCAAATCGGAATATTCTGATTATTTTCTCGATTAAATTGATTGAATGCCTGGTTTGTATAACTTGTGAAAATAGTGGAGAAATGCCCTCATAATAGTCAGAGCCCTAAGTGACAGCAATTAAATGGCTTTGTTGTACAACTAATAGTTACTGTAATTTAAGACAAAGAACAGCAGCAAATCCTAACATCTGTAAAGCGGAAACCATTTTTCTACATTCTTGCTTGTAAAAACATAGTTACACAGTTGTCAATTCATTTCCTGTGGATCGACTAATTGGTTAATAGCCAAATCATTGGCTCAATTTTTTTTTTTTTTTTTATCTGTTTATTGATCCCCTATGGGGAAATACAATTTACAATGTGTCCACACTTGGTTAGTTTAAACACAGTCCTGAACTACACACACACAGCACAGGATCTATACATGCTCTAATGGAGAGATGTCAGAGTGAGTGGGCTGCCAGCCGCACCAGTGCCCTGAGGGGGGGGGGGTATGGTGCCTTGCTCAACAACACACTGGCAGTCCCCAGGAGGTGAAGTGGCATCTCTCCAGCTACCAATCCACACTCCGTACTTTTGGTCCATACGGGGACTTGAACAGTGACACTCGCGTTCCCAACCAACTCCCTACGGACTGAGCTATGCCAGTTTGATTATACTGTGATTATAATGCGTGGATTTCATAAGACTCTGCATATGCTTTGTATGTGCAACTTTCAACTACTAACTACAGCTGCCAGATAAATGTAGTAGAGTATGAAGTACAACCTTACCCTCTGTATATTAGCTCATCTCAAAACACTTCTAGGTACCTTAGCGGACCATTTCAAACACGCGGCAGACTATTCGATTCTATGCCAATACATTTAGCAAAACAAAGCCTAGCCTAATCCCCCACAATATCAACAAACGAGACTGCATGCTGAAATATTCAGAATGAGTGTGAGTCACAGCCTTCGCAATATACTGACATTATTTGGCTGTATTTGCCTTTCAAATGAGCCTTTTGATGGTTTCAAAGTCAGCTCACAATCCAGCTGTGCCAGTTGGAAGTGACAATAGCATTGCTTCCGCTGCGGAGTAAAAGCAACAAGCAGGGCTGGACTTTGTTTCAAACAACCCTGCTTCTTCCATCCGGTACATTTTTTATCAATCTTCTTTCAACTTTGTGACAACAGATTTATCAGGAGCACGATGATAAACAAAGGTCTTGTTTCCAAAGAGTTCAACCTAGTTAGTGCTGCTGATAAATGCTGCCTGGCCTCGTTTGGTGCTGACAGTGGTACCCGCATTCAGGGCCCTTAGTCTCTCTGCTAATTAAAGTCATTCCTCAGTAATATTCCTAAATCAACTGTTTCCTCTTGCCTATTTGAGACCTAATTGAAGCATGTGCACTCAACCCGAAGGGCTCCTTTTAACCCCTGACACTTCAAGAATGTGTCTGATGCGGCCATTGATTTCACTTTTTTGTTTTCTTTCTTTACTCTTGCAGCCAAAAGAATTTCCTTCGTCGTTTGTGATTCTGGCCTTGTTGTGTGGATCTGGTTGTAGATCTTTCTGGATGCTATTTTGGGGGAGTTATCTTAGCGTTATTGGCAAAAATTTGTGTCAACCTATGGTTCTCTATAACAACACATAATTGTGAGCTGAGCGCATGCTTCATGCTAAGAAGGTAGAGTTGTGGGTCATGACATCTGCTAAAGGGAGAAATATTTCACCAGAAAACGCAGCAGAAAGGAGCAGATACAGGATTCACATGGATATTTTACAAATTACATTGACAGAAACAAATATTTCAGTCCGCAAGGATTTGCTGTTGATGAAATGCAAAGTGCCTTTTTTTTTTTATTTCACACGAATTTCATCATCATGACGACAATTTCATCATTATGATGGCACCTTGTACATATTCTCTATGACACATACACTTTACTTTTATTTGATTCTCCTTGTTTACAACTTTTTTTTATACATTACTCACATTATTAACATACTCTGGGAAGATTAAAGCATCCAGGGATGAAACAATCTTGTGTGTTACATCTCATATTGTACACTGCAATTCTAAAACACACTATACTGTAAGAACACTGGGTGCAATGCGATTAGTTTTTCCTGTAATTAGGGGTCCAAGCCCGAGGGACTTGGAATCTCGGGCTGGGAACCACGGAAGCAAAGCTACGCGGTTAACACCGCAGGGGCTGTGGAATCCCATTGTTTTTCTAAGTATTTTCCATTCTTCTCCGTGTTTAAAACTCCCGCTACAGTCCAAACCGTACATGATGGCGTTGTGCCATTTTCAGGACTGATCCAAAACTCCACAAGGACCTCAGGTGCAACAATTGACCCACTTCCACACTAGGTGCGCTATAGCTATGCATCATAGGACATTTAAAAAACATATCTGTGTGTTCCCTGGATCCAACTGAATTTCCTGATATATGCCACGCCCATTTCTGCCTAGACTTTTATGCGTGAAAAGTCGCGATTTATCGAAAACTAATTTTCAAACTCCTCCTAGACCGTGCAATGGATCTGCACAAAACTTGGCTCATAGCATCTCATCATTAATACAAAGAAATTACGTTCATAGATTGACTATGGACAACAGGGTTGATGTTTTACAAGCTTTTATAGAAAATAAAATCAGACTGACCAGAGGCTCTCAAAAATCCTTTAGGGCTCTGGGACATTTGTAATGGCAACGTACCCCTGACCTTGCAGCTCACACCTCTCTATATTTACTGATGTTTGCGTTTTGCATTGTTACGCTTTGGGTTCTTGTTCTAGTTTTATCAACCCAACTAATTATCCTAGCTAGCTTCCAAACATGAAATGTATCATATCTCAGTCAATTTAAATTCTATCAGCAAAAAGGTTAAGATTATAGTTCAACATTGCAATACAATGCTTTATGACAAATTTGGTAAGTATCTGCCATCAGGGGGGACACTATAATCAACGTTTGTGTTGTGGCCAATAACTCAATATATGAAGAAGATTGGCCATTAGTTGGCGCTTTTGTCGACATAGATCGGTTCTGGATTTTTTACTCAATCAATTAAAAGGTGCTCTAAGCAACGCTGGGTATCAGTTCTTGTTGATGTTTGAAGTATTGTCCAACAGCTTGCCCCTCCCCTCCTTTTCATCTTGTCTCCTTCCCCTCCCTTCCATGCACTAACCCCCCAAATCCTTTATTCTCAATTATTGGCCGGAAGACTATTATGTTCGTGGTGCAGGTTGGTGCAGGTTGGTGCGTTCATTTTGTTGTGTTTGTGGAGCCTGGTCTGTCTAAACGGATTGTGTTTTTTTGTTTTTTAAGTGTGTTCAGACAGCTAGCAGATGTTTTGCAATGTGTGCAATGTTTGCTGTATGTAACAAAACATGTTGTAACCTAAAAAACACAAGACTTTGCTTCGAGCACGTTTAATTGGATATTTGCAATGGTAATGTACTAGAGCTTGTAGCTCACACCTCTCAATACTTCCTGACGTTTGATTCCCCACGTTATGCTTTGAGTTCTGCTTTCGCGCGCTCCGCCAGTTCGCCGATGTCAACTCGAGGTTGGGATGACTGGTGCGATAAGGCTTGGACCCCGATCACAACTGCTTGCAACTGCTTTACGTTTGTCTGTTAAAGCCCTTTTGTTATTTAAATAGTGTTCGCTATTAGACAAGATGTCTCCCATCTGACTTCACTGTGTGAAACAAAGCAGGCTGCTGCTTCAAGCCCATTACCAACAAAGACAACGCGGTTAGGAGTGGTCTTGCAAACTTCGGACACTTGAGAATACGCGCTTTTCTTTTATGGTCCTGGGCCAACAAAAGTTAGCATCTATCTGTTGCTGTAAACAATGGCGTTGGTGTGTTATCTAGAAACACTGTTGTCCTGGGAACTTGCTTTAATCATCAATGTTGCTCTATTTCGGTGGATCTCCAGGTTGTCATGGATTAGATTTAACATCCAGCATTGGCTGCTTTTTCTCCCCGCCTCACAAAAAAAAAACACACACACACACACACACACACTAAAACAGGCAGAAATCTCCATTTGGATGCAAGAGATAATTTCAAAGAAAAATGGTTGTGATATTTGCCAGGGTGTTTGTTGGTTGAATGGAGCGAGTCGTTTTCACACAGAAAATAAAAATAGAGATTGGAAACAATCGGAGGAGAGAGGCTAGGGAAAGATTGATTTCCTAGCCACCATTTCTGAGCCATTAAGTTTTACCTATCCTTTTCACTCCTGATCTGCCTCCCCTCACACACACCTGCTTCCTTACGGGACATTAGTGTGTTCAAAGGGAAGATAAGACACACTGCCTCTCAGCGCTGCTGGTCAATCCATCCATCTTGTGCATATAGCCGCTCTGTGAGCAGCGAGCTATTGTACTCTGCAAATTACTGTTTACCGGCAGACGGTCATGATTGTTTTGCTCACTGGAGTGCCGTCACACAGTGAAGTGAAACATCTGCGAGGACAGAGAAAGGAACACAGAGAATATAAAGGTAAGGGCAAGCAAGCGCTCCCTTTTGTCTCTGTACACAGAGACATTCAAACCACAGCGACAGAGGATGATACACAAGAGGCCCTGCATTATCAAAGACAACTGGTAGTATTGTAGTGTTGCATTGTTACAGTCATAACACATATATAACACAAGTCCATATTCAATACCATCATATACCAATTGAGCATCTTCCCAAATTACAGTTTAACTTACTATGAACCAGACTGATCTTTGAAGAGCTCTGTTGTCATGTAAATATTACATTAAGTGTCTCTCCATCATGAGGGTCTACTTGTGACTCTGTGCTCCTTGTGCTTTAAGAGCTATTTCATCCTTTTTTTGCATGCGCGGTCATGAGTTTTGAGGCTTGTCCACATGCAGGACAGGACACATGCAGCTCAATTTTTAAGCATGCCACTACAATCGCAGATGCAAAGCTATCTCATGTAGGAGCAGGGAAATGTCCCAAATGTCATGATGGCAGATAATTATCAAACATAACAATCTACAGCCTCAAATATGACTGGGAAATTAAACATGTGACAGTGTAAAGAACAGACAGTAAGAGTTTCACCAAATTCCCATTTACTGCAGAGCCATGGTGTGGCATTAAAAGGCATTTCTGAGTGCATCATTTGAGTGCTAGGTTTTGGCCAACTGGCATCAAGTTGGGTCACCAGTGAGTATGAGAGAGAGAGAGAGAGAGAGAGAGAGAGAGAGAGAGAGAGAGAGAGAGAGAGAGAGAGAGAGAGAGAGAGAGAGAGAGAGAGAGAGAGAAAAGATGTCTACTGATGTCAAAGGTCTTGTGAAGTTGCTTGGCCACAGTGGCCTCTGCTGGGTGGTAAGGGTAGAGCATGCAGGGGTAGAGCTCAATCATCCAAGTGTGGAGGAACGTGGGCGTATTATTTATTCATGAATGGGCTAACGATCGCTAATTAGCTTAATCCTGTATCAAACTATAATAATCACACTCAGACAAATGTCACGGTGGATTATAATTGACGTGGATGGATCCCAACTGCTTACTGGGAGAGGCTGTGGGATGCATCTGTCTTGCCTTTGCACAGCTGCTGGAGAATGATGACAGCAATGTTTGGCTTTTTAATTAAAACTGGAATAAGGCAGTGTTTGCATGATTAAATCAAAAGTCAAATGTGAGCGGAGCTCATCACATTATACCTGGAATGTTTTTATAACGTGGGAATCAAGTTTAAACTCTTGTACAGTCATATCATTGAGAGCCAAATCAAATTAATATGACATTAATTAGCATTTCCCAGACTACAAATACACTAAGAACAGAAGCTGAGAGCAACAGGAGGGCGCAAGAACGGTAAGACATTAGGACAGTACGAGCACACACAAATGCACCTAACATCTATAAAACATCTCACTGTTTGAAGACAAGCTTAGAACAATATGGAAACACTTGTCATAATAATAAATGTCAACCACAGACAGAGAAAACAAATGAAACTGGTGTTTAAAACTAAACTCTCACGACAGCAAATGGCATTTTCTGAGAGCAGAAAATACAGCCTACACATACAGTACGAGATGTTTTCCCATAAACTGCTCTCCAAGACCTTGCTAAAGCTATTTTAAGCCTGTTTAAAAGTAGCCAAGCTCTGATATAAATCTAGTAATTGCTAACAGTCCCATGATGTAATTTTAGCTTTAAGCTCCAAGAAGTAGAGATCGGCCATGAAGTGGAATAAAATGATACCATTTAAATTGTCCCTATTGAGTGGCCTAATCCCTTCCTAAATCAAGAGTGGGTGCCGCTGTTTCATGTTTACAGAAGTGCATTTTACTTGTCAATTTACAGGTTTTGATGTCACAAAGTGTTTGGGACCAAAGCTAGCGCTGGCGGATTAAGCCCAGACTATGACAGAGGCATATAAAGAGGGCATTTCACAGAGAACACATGAAAGCATTTCTTGGATCGTAAAAGATAACTTTAAATCTTTGAGCCAAATTTTTCCACAACAACCTACATATAGACTGGGCTTATGTCTCGTACTTACGGATTTGGCAAATTCTACTACTGTATTCTTATAAAAAAAATAAAAAATAAAGACTTGTGTGCAAGAGTGACAGTCAAGATGCCAGCATGAAACTGGTTTTGGTATGTCATTCTGTTACAGTTCCACATTAAAATGGGATTAGAGAGTAGACTTTTGCTTTGGGGGACAACTTAATCTGGAACAAAATGAGGGGATAAAACATTTATCGTACTTTAAAATGTGCTTTTTTGTGCTTTGAATCAAATTCTATTTCTCTGAGACATCTTGATTGTGTTGTTCCTTCTGTCCCCAGTGGAATTTTCAATCAAAACATTTAAGTGTGAAAAAGAATAACCTTTGACTAAATGGCAAAAAACCTTCCCATGAGATCAGAGAAGGTTTGAGAGCAGCCAAACCCGCCAACTAACCAGAAAACCCAATCTCCCTCCATTACTGCCATGTCATGACATCATCCTGCTTCCGCTCTACTGGTGTCCCTGTGGTCTGGACTCCTAATTCTCTGGCTCAAATAGTGATGCGCCTTAAAAAAAGGGTAGGTGACTTAATCCAACGCTGAGAGGCAAGAAAAAACATGCTCTGCCCTGTTTCTGTCTCTCTGCAGCGTGTCAACGTGAATACTCTCCCTCCAAAGAGTGCAGTGATACAGCCTGACATTACCAGCTCGGATTGCCCCCAAATTAGATAGAGTAAGTTTGCTTTGGCTGCACTCACCGCTCCACAAAAACCTAGACACTGTATAAACTCCAGAAATGTCTCTAATGACAGACACATGGCAAGAAATATGACCTTGAACTAGAGATAATCCCTGTCATTTAGTGTTAGCACAAATCAATGTGGGGCATTAACACCAAAACCAGACCTACACCAGCAGTAAGAGATCACATTCGTTATATATTGCATGTAGGGACAAGACTTTAAACTACTTGTGTTTGAAAACTTCTAGATATGAATTTGGTTTAAGTGCCTTCATCTCGGACAAATAAAAGTGCACAAATCATACTTACAGTACAATTAGTTTGGCTTAGGTTTGATATCAGCTATCAGACAGAGTATAAACACGTCCCCATCAGATGGCTTTAACTTTTCAAATGTGAGAATTTGCTACTTTTCAAAAAACAAAAAAACATCACATCAGAAAGTTATGATGAATTATTTTTCATTACAGTTTTTGAAATTTTTTGAAAGTGTTACCCAAACTGTCCATTGTAAACAACCATGCCAGTTTACATACTGAGCTCCTTATTCCACTTTGACCTGCTGTACTGTATGCCAATTACAGTTGCAATTATAATTGCATGACCCGCCCTACTCTCCCATTTGATTGGCTAGTATTCGTTGTCTTTGTTGGTTGGTTGGGTTGATTATGCCAGATTTAATCATAACTTGAACAAGTAACAACATCATCATAACTGAAACCAAAGTTGTAATTAATCGGAATTATCTTTAAATACACACTTTTCACAGCATATATGAGCCAGGTGGATCTAATTTACATTTACACTTTTATGTAAATTAATGTAAATGTAATTTGATTTACACATTAATTCGTATATTCGAGTTAATTTACAAAAAATGTATTTATAGTGTTTATACAATTAAAAATTCAGAAATTTGTGTTTATTGATTTGTCTTTGCGTATGTACATGTTTAATTACAGTTATACAGTTAAAGGTGCTCCAAGCGATGTTGGGTGACAGCATTACTTGTTGACATTCAAAGTATTTTGAAACAGAACAGAGGCTAGCTCGACCCTCCGTCCTCTTCATCCCGCCTCCTCTCCCTCCCTTCCGCGCACTAACCCCCAAATCCTTCCCTCGGTTATTGGCTAGAACGCTGCAACACTGTTTGTGTATGCTTCGTGGTGCAGGTTGACACAGTTTGCTTTTGTTGCCGGTTGTTGACCCTGGGCTGTCTACAGAGACCGTGTTTTTACGGTATGTTCTGGGGACAGGCAGCTCATGGATAGTAAGGACATGTTTGCTGTATGTGACAACAAATGTTGTAGCCTAAAAAAAACTTGTGACATTGCTTAGAGCACCTTTAAGAATACCTCTGTGGTCCCTCACATTTACCTGAGTCTAATTTCTGCTATCGTCTGATTGGTTACTTCAGCTACACGTGATGAGGTCAAACAAGGAAGTGTTGTTGTTGTTGTGGAGGTGATAAAGCGTGAAGAAGAGTAAAAGTGCTATCCGTCTCCATCCACCTGTTCCTTCTTATTTAGAGTGATACAACCACATATTGAACCCTCACACTACACCAACATGCTACACCAGCTAACACAGTAAGCCTAATACCATGGCCTTGTAAATTAAATAACTAGCTCTAATTAATGCAATGAACTACTCATGTGCTTTTTTTCTGGCATGTCCAGATGTCTGATGGGGAAAAATATGTATTCTACTCAACTGTTAACAATGTACACATTTAATTAAACAGTCATGCAGCCAACCAGTATTATCATTTCTTAAAGCTTTTTTAATGGTAGACATTTAAAGCCGTTCTAAGTAGAAAAAAAAACCTTTCATAGGAACTTGCCATTTCTATAACCTAGGGCCAAGTAATTCAGGATCCTGGTACCATAGGGAGAGAGGGAAATAGAAGAAAAAGAAGTACAATGTGACCCACGTTTGACTATAGAGGATAATACAATTGTAACACTTAAACCCGTAGTGACAATAAAAAAAAACCCAAGGAGTGAATTTAGCCTACTCTCCACGTTTAAGCTAGGAGCAATTCAGTGCACTTCACCTCTGCAAACCTTATTATCTTCGCCAGTATGTACTTTTCATGTTATATTAAATATTTTTTTTACCTTTCATGATTTTGTTCCAGCTATTGATTCACCTGTCATTTAACAATATGTGTTCAAACATTTCTCCGACGAATGTCAAACATTAAAACATTAAACATTAAACTTCACCGCGGTCATTGCCTTTGCTTTCCTGCAACTTCCACAGGCAAACACGCGTGTATGGATCTTCTTCTTCTGTAGGGATTTACGGCAGTTGACGTGTATTGATCCATGTGAGCTCCCTTACTTGACGTTTCAGGAAGTAGCTACACTACCAAAACACATCCAAAACAGCCCAACCAACAGCGTGTGTAACATAAATCCATGGTAACGCACTTCTCTCGCCAAATTATGACTATTTTTCGTAATTGCTTTGCAAATCAGGCCGTAACACGGGTAACAGTCCGCGGTCCGTTTACTGCCGGCTACTGTGTACTTTATTCCATCATTTGAACCACTTTGCTAACGTGTAACGTTATCAGGCTATCAAGTTAACGTTAGCCAAAACAGCTAACGTTAATGCTAAAGTAACTTCAGCTGGATAACGATTCACAACAAGACTGAGCCATAGGCGGCTTTAAATGTGTTTTCAGACCGGTGTGAAAGTGGAATAGTGTTCATACACAGAGGTGGGTGGATAAGCTAACGGCTAGTAAATGAGTTACTATGCAATGTAGTCCAAGGAGTTGTTTACTTTAATAAGGACCTGGCATGTTTCATCTTTCCAATTCACACAGTCATCTTCAAAGATCATTTAAAGCAAGTGAAGGTTGCTATTAACACTTTAATGGTGTGTCTCCCATGTGTTCTTAGCATTAATATAATAAAATGTGTATGCAGTAGTAGTAGTCTTTATTTACGTATTATTTAGGCATATATTACCTCATAGATGGCACTTGACAATGATTGCACTTAATTCCGTTGTATCTGTTACAGTGACAGTAAATCTATTTTATTCTCTCTATTCTAAATGAATTTGATTTTGACTTTACAAAAAATTACATGCAACTCACAGATTGTCCCAAGGCAGTGCCATAGAAAATTCCCTTTTTTTTCTTTTTTATTCTCAAAATATCACCTTGAGAGTCACAAGACACGTTTACGTCTTGAAATCTGAAATTTGAAGAGCATTCAAATTCAAATAAAACACAATGATGGAAATACCACTCTTTTAATTGCCCCCACCTGTAGTCTGATGTAGGCCTGACTTGTGATAAGGGTTCACAAGAGGAAATAAGTTGTCAAAATGCCAAAATGCTGGGGATCACTGTCATAAGGCAATTTAAGTGATCTTAAAGGTAGAGTGGGAAAAAAAACATAATTATCAATTAAAGAAGAGAAAAACAAAGATATATATCAAATTATCCTTAAGGTCTTTCTTTGTGGAGAGGAGCAAAAGTGTGTTTTTTTTCAGCTTCAAGATCGATTCTCAATTTGGCCTGGCTGCCAACAATAATTAGTCTGTCAATTCATTAATACTTCTTTACGGTTGCCTTGATTTTATAGATTTAGCCAATTTGTTATTCAGCATTTAACTAAAATGTCAAACATCCTCTATTTCCACCTTCTCTGACGTGGGGATTTTCTGCTGTCTTCCATGTTGTCTTTTGTCAATAGGAAACTAAATATTTATCGAATTTGAAGTATCAGTCTGGGCTTTAGGAAGTAGTGACAGGCATTCGATAGACCAAAAGACTCATTCATTAATCAAGAAAATAATCAACATAGGCTATTGAAAATAATCGTTAGTTGCATCCTAATTAGCATATAAACAAAGACTTGAGACCTTATTAGCATCAGTGTGGTTATAAAATAAACAAGTCCTGGTTACTTTGACATTCTAAGACAAAAAAGTAGTGTCAATTCACCAATTTGATACACAGCTAATATTTTGACTTTTTCTTCATTTTACCAATACAGGAAGATGCCACGCTTGCAGTCAGGTGTTTGGAAGCATTTCACCCCAGCTATCAAAGAAGGGAGGGAAACCTTCATGTGCAACTACTGTTTAAAGACCTACACAAAGAATGCTACCAAGATGCAGATGCATTTGGACAAATGCAAGGAGTACTCTGTGATTTTGCAGCAGTCACCAGGCCCAGATGGGAGCTCCTCTGCCTCCATTCCTGTTCCCTCCTTCTCGTTCTTACCATCTGCCACTCCTGGGGGACAGTTCCTTATTGATTCAGTGGATCAGCGCAGCCAGGCACATGCTGACGAGTGCCTGGCAAGAGCTGTGTATGCCACTTCGTCACCCCTCACTCTCACTGACAATATTTATTGGAAGCGATTTTTCAGCGTGCTCCGGCCTGCTTACTGTCCGCCCACCAGAGAACTTTTGTCCTCTCATCTCCTGGACTGTGAGTATGACAGAGTACAAGGCCAGGTCCTTGAGGCCATAGGGAGAGCGGACTGTGTCACCATCGTCTGCAGTGGCTGGTCTACTGTGAAAGAAACCAGAACGATCATTTATGTTGTTGCAACCCCTGTACCACTGTTCTACAAACGTGCAACGACAAAGGAGCAGACGTACACAAGCACTTTTATTGCTGAGGAACTTAAAGATATTATAAATGAAGTGGGACCACAAAAGGTCTTTGCCGTTGTCACTGACAACACCCCGGAAATGATGGCGGCTTGGGCTCAAGTAGAAGAAGCCTTCCCGCACATATCAGCTATTGGCTGCACATTGTGTGGCGTCCAGCAGCTCTTTGATGACACAGTTGCAACGCCGTCTATGACGGTTCTGTGCAGGAGAGCTGAGCAGGTGGTGAGGTATATTAAAGAGCGGAAACTACTAGCAGAGGCCTTTAGATGCTGGCAGACTACAAATATAAGAAACCACACTGCTAATGGGACAACCTTGGTACTGCCTATAAACTCTGACTGGACTGGTGTGGTTAACATGTTCAGCAGCCTCTGGAGGGTCAGAACTCTTTACAAGAGATGGCCATCTCACCCACACTGGATATTGAAGCATCCATCAGGGCCACGGTACAGGATGCAGCATTTTGGAAAGGATTAAGCGGCAGTCGTAACCTGCTCTACTTGATTGGGAATTACATTGATTACATGAAAAGAGAAGGCGCCGTACTCTCTGGTGTTGTTGACCTGTTCAGTCAGTTAAGATACCACATCGGAGCTTCACTGTCTGGTTCTGTGCTGCACAGCGCTGAACAGAAAGCCGTCATGGCATCGTTAGACAGGTGTCAGGAGTTTTGCGTGAAGCCAATTCACGCAGCGGCGTACATGCTGGACCCAAAGCATGCTGGACAGCAGACACTCTCAGGGGAGCAGATAAACAGCGCTTACTATGTGATTTCCAACCTGTCGCACCATCTAAATCTTGATGAGGGCAAAGTGCTTGGTAGCTTCGCCAGATTCTCAGCCAAGCAGGGATTATGGAAGGGTGCCGGGATATGGAGTTCATGCCAGCACGTGTCCGCATCCACCTGGTGGAAAGGGCTGTGTTCCTCCGAGCCGCTGTCCGCTGTGGCCTCTGCTATACTCCAGATTCCGCCAGCAACAGGTGCTTGTGAGCACCTGCGGTCACGTTTTTGCAATATAAAGGGGCAAGGGTCTCTCTCAGCTGACAGGGTGCAAAAACTGGTTGCATTACAAGCGAATCTCAACCTTTTAGAGCCTAGTGATTGTGAGTATGCTCCGCTGGAGAGTGAGGAAGAGAAGAAGGTGTCATTTCAATCTGAGACTCAATAGTAAGACATAATGAGATAACTAAAGCTATGTAGAGCCAAGAAATTCTCACTGCCATTGCGCAAAATACGGACGCTCAGTCAGGTGCCTTAGGCGTTGTTATTGACACTAAAAGTGTCCTTTAGCATCAGATCTAAACACGCTTTATCTAAACGCGTTGGGTTAGGACTATTGTCATCAATTTTGACGCAGTTAGGTTTAGGAACACATGGTCGGCGGGCTTATAAAGGGTGTCTTTACGTGATACGCTGGACAAGAACGGGACAATTGGGTTTACGAAAAGAAAAATGCAACAGTAAAGATTGTGGGTGGGGTTATAAAATGCACGTTTCTGTGACACGCGGGACAAAAAACCCGGTATCTTGGCTGGTCTCCACCTTTAATACTACGTCTTCTTCACGCTCTGCGGAGCTGCTGTTCTTCCCGGTGCTTATTGCGTCGCATCTGACGCTGACAGCCAATGACCAAGCGTATTTTACAAGTTGGGAGTAAGACCATGTGGACTGTGATTCTCAATAAAAAAGTAGCCTTACAGGTCAATAAAGTTCAGACTGTTTAAAAGAAAAATGCCTAAGGAGTGACTGAATCTGATGCCTTTATGTGTTTTAATCATATACAATGCATACTCAAGTAGTATTTTTTTAAAGTATAGTTTTCAAATAGTATCCATCTACCTTGTACTGACAATATGGAATATTACCGGGATAAGAAGAGGTCTAATCTTCTCTGTTAACATGTTTACATGGTTTTAATTAAACTGTTCCAAGTTTATATACCTGTCTGTTCCTAATAAAATACAGGAATAATTTGAGAAATATGAATATTCAATTTGTTACTGAGAGTTAGATGAGAGGATTGTTATATCTCTCTGTTAAATTTAAGGCTTTAGTCAAATGTGAATTATATTAGCTTAGAAGGATTTCTTGGCTTGAAGAAGTAACATTCCAGCACATAATCTTCTGTAAAACAGCAACTTTGAAGTAACGTGTAAATAGGTGAGCTTTAGAGGCGCTGGTCAGCTTTAGTTACCTTCTGACAGAGCCAGGCTAGCTGTCTCCTCCTTTTTCCAATCTTTTGCTAAGCTTACCGTCTGTAGCTCTATACTTACCTGGTACGAGAGTGGGATTGTTCTTCTTCTCTCAGCAAGAAAAGAAATGTTTTACTTTAATCCTGGGATTATAATACAAACCAAACACAAGCAATACGTTATTGTTTTTTTAAATTGAGAAATCCCAACTTTAGCACTTTTCATCAAAGATTGAATGAAGAAAAAAATAGTCTTAGTTTGTAAGCTGAAAAGAACTGCTGTGGCTGATGACTGCGTGTGTTTTCTCACTCCCGTTTCTTACACACACTCATTCACTGCTCTTTCCCTTCTTTCCGTCCGCCTCTCTGCTGTGGTCTACTGGTGGTTTGGCACCAGGGCGGCCTCAGGGTTCTGAGGGGAGATCTGGGCCTTGTAAATACTAGCATTATTAATCTTAATAGGAACGATTCAGGACGTCTCTGAAGGTGTCTCTGCCTCGAAGGCAGCAGACCTGCCATAAATCTCAGGCACTCTGTTCTCCACTACATCACTCAGTAAATCTCTCATTTCCTACATACGTCTTCCTCCCTCTTTCCCACAGTTGTTTCACTCTGCTGCCCGTAGTCTGCATGGGAATTTGTAGCAGTGACAACAGATGTGTGGGCAATAATTAAGTGATGCATTGGGTATATTATCATTTCACAGATAAAGAGAAGGCCATTCTCATGATGTGTGCTGTTTATGGCAGATGGCAGTGCGTCTGTTGGTTTAAAAGTTGCCGTTTGTGTGATTTAGTCATACCAGGCAAGATTGCGTGAAACTACTGTTACTTTGGAGATTTTTCAGTCAGGTCTTGATTTCATCCATGTTCATCATTTCTTGCATGTCTAGATTGTCAGTGTCAGGGGTATAAGGGGTGTTTCTGTTAGATTGAAACCATGACAGTCAATATAATGCAACACAGCTAATTCAGTACTTTTTAAACTACATACTTAACAATAAACTGGGTGTTATTTTATATTTTTCTTAAAGTGCACATATGCCCTTTTCAGCTTCATAATTGTATTTTGAGGTTGAACTACAATAGGTTGACATGGTTTCCTTTTCAAAAAACACCATATTTTTGTTGTACTGCACATTGCTGCAGCTCCTGTTTTCACCCTGTGTGTTAAGCTCTCTGTTTTAGCCACATAGTGAGGCATCTCACTTCTCACTATCTTTGTTGGGAGTCGCACATGCGTAGTTGCTAGGTAACGATAACATCAGCTAGCTACTGTTTTTCCAACTTTGGTCAGTAACAGGCAGGATTAGCTGGGAGACTTCTAAACGAGGACACACTTGTGGAATACCTGCAGAACAAGGACATGTGAGTAGTTCTTTTGTTGATTATGGTGAACTAGTGTGTGTTGTAGCAGCGTTTTGCCATTAAGAACGAGCTAGCATGCTGCGGTTAGCCACCTTGTCTCGGCTAGTTACGTAGAAAGTTGTGGAGATTTGGACCAGCTCACCTGGAGACTGAAGACAGAGGACATCCACAAACCCATACTTCACTCAAAACATCATGGGTGTTTTTTTTCCAAGTTTGTATGCGTGTTGAAGAACCATAGACAGAAAATAACTCCCCAAATCCCAGAAAAAGTGATTTTAATATATGCTAAATATAACAGTGAAAATGATATCAGACATTAGCGTCATGGACTCATGGCAGTGCGCTACCCACCCAGTCCGTTATGTGAGCTAATCAATCGTATTTTAATCAATAAGCTAATTTTTAAATCAATTTTTTGCGTCAAATTATTGATTTATTCATTACATTGCATTTAGTACAATTTAATGATTAAATAAGGTAGTGTCTCCAATTTAACTCAATTATAACTTGTCTCCTGCTGCTTGTTCTATAACACTTACTTAAATAAAAAATAAGCATATGCTTATTTCTGAAAATGGGTTTTAAATCTTTTCTGTGTTGTAGTTTGTAGACGGTCCCTAAGGCCTAACACTAGCAGGAGGATAACACGGTGTAGGAAGCAACAATTGTTTTGGTTTTTCTCTCTACTGATAGCATTCCAAATTTACAAACAACAGAGCTACGTGTTGGAATCGACCGGAATTCTCCTTTAAATTTGACTCGAGAACACGTGCAGTGATTCACATCTTTATGCAAATAAGAGGAAATTAAAAGTGTTACATTTCAACATAGGCACAGTCCACTACTGATAAAACAAGAGCCAAGAGCTCTCAACTGTGTTAGCAAGATCCCATACACACACACACACACACACACACACAATAATCTAAGATGGTGGTCTGGCAGCAATAGCAACAATGGAAAACACTATCTGTTCCTTGGGAAATTGTGATTGGTATACTGATTAAGCTGTCTGAGTTCCCTATTAAAGTCAGCACAAACCAATTCTCTTGACACTGACCGGAGATTTAGATGTCTCTCTTAACTCTGGACAGGTTTAACTGCAATTCTTTTGTAGTTCTAAATTGTAAGGCACAGTGTTACATATTATGGTCCAATAATTAATGTCAGATGAGATCGAGTGCAATTTTGTAATCTAATCAGGCCCACGAAGTATGGCTGCTTTAACAGCTGGTGCCAATCCAACTGTAACTCCCCCCGTCAAGGACTGATACTATTATCATGGCCTGTAACAATGGTTGGCTTTAACAGTGACTGTGTGCATGAGACAGAGAGGGCAAGTGAGCAACCAGTGAGCTGCTTACATTGCATACAAAAGCCAGCTTGTCTGGGGATCATGGAGAGGAGAACGTTATAGTTTTACATTCGTATCAATGGCTGAAGGACCTGAATATAAAACCCTGAGAGGAAAGGTAAAGTATGAAATTTCATCAACAAGTCTTCCACTGCTCACTCTCACTCTCCATGGGGCATACTGTCTGCTGGAATTGTACACTGTACAAAGTGTGTGGTAGTTTTGGTGAACTAACCTGTTTAATTTATCCTAAATCATTCATATCTTTTCTAATTGTCAAGCCATTCTTCAGTATATTCCGTACACAATGTCAGTGTACAGGGTTAAGGGCAATGGAGGGAGTGTAAACCTAACGTGCCTTTTTGCAGCGGAAACGTGGGAAACATTTACAAACTCCACACAGAAAGGACCAGGGTGGAGATTTGAAGCCAGAACTGCCCTGTTGTGGGGAGCCAGTGCGGGCCACTGAGCCACCCAACCGCCCAGTTAAAGTATCTAATAGACTGTTTCTGATTCTGAAATCCAAAACATGACCATATAATATTGTATAATTATAATAATTTATGATATCAATTTCCATTTGCAGTAGATTCTTTTCTGCACGTCTGCGGTGGATACAGCCAAGCTACAAATCACCTGCTCTGCTTGATCCTCCTGATCAGGCCCAAAATGGCTCACTGACTGCGTCAGAAGGACCAGGCTTTATTTAGCAATGTCCATTGTGTCAGACTGTTTGGCCATGTAACCGTTGCTAACGGCTACCTACTGTAATAATAACAGACCGTTAACAATTTGTGGCTAGATCCTCCCATTCATTTTCTCATTCCTTACCCAAGCCAACACCAGCCCACCCATCAACCCACTCCCCTCCAACAACCCCTTCTGAATAACAAAAACAACAGATGGGCTGTGCCAAGGAGACTATAACTGCTCACGGCCATTTCCACAATCAGGAGATGGAGGGGTGGCGGGAGGGTTGAGTTGCAGATATGTAAAGTAACCTGGTGGCAAGGAGAGTCTGGGCTGTTCTCCCTTGCTTGTCTTGCTGCTCTCAGCACTTCATAATGCCTTTATAATTGCATTCCAACCGAGCTGAATCAGGATTAGTTGATCACAGATTTTCTTTTTCCTGGCGAACTAGAAACTATAAACATACATACTTTACGTACAGCAAACATGCTGGAGAAAGTAGTACTCAGATCATTTTCTCCTGTAAAAGTACCCATAACAAAATGTAATAATAAGAAGTCCTGCATTTGTAATCCTACTTAAGTGAAAAGCCTAGAAGCTAAATGTAAATAGAGTATTAACGGTAAAGGTACTTGTTTCTGCAGAAGAAAATTGCCTCCATGGTTGATATATTATTAGATATTACATCACTAAAAATCATTAGTATTTTCAGTTGTAGTCGAGATGTAGCCAGTTTTGAACTACTTAGTCCAGTTGTATAACAATTGACCTTCTCCAGAACTGAGTCTGCTATATTACACATTGTGTCTTTGTTTCAACCACTTGCATCAAGCAGCATCTGGATTAAGAAAATAATTAAACGTGTTGTCTGGAATTGGTTTGTTGCTATGAGCTGGTGAGTGATTTTGGTTTGCATGCAGTTGTGCTTCACAAGGACAGAACACTTGGTAGGAGCTGGCATCACACACAACCTCATTTTTCCAGCAAACATTGGCTTTAACTGAAAGCAGGGGACTCGTGTGGGATAAAAAATGGCATGGAATAACCCAAATAGTAATGGCTCTGTTGGGGATGATGCCATTTGCACTACATAGGAGGTCTATCTATTTATCTTTCCAAAGTCATTTTTTGTGGGGGTAATAGCAAGGCGTTCTTATCAGGAAAAGGTTGTAAAAAATGTTAAGAGACTGGAAAAGAACATGAAACAAAGCCTGTTCAAAACAGAGGGATCTTGGACTTAACTGTTCAATCCCCCTAAGTGCTTTCCTACAATTGGGAGCAAAATAACATGTATTTCCTTTTTTCCACTAGAGAGAAAGTGATAGTCACATTGAAAATACCAATTGTACCAAGAGGGAGAAAAGGGCCCTGTGACACGTCATCATCCTCATAGGTGTGAGAAAGATCTATGTGGAAAACAGGCCTTGAATCTGCTTTGCTGTTGTCATCAATCATCTTCAGGGGGTGTTTCCAGCCCATGTCTCACTATCTCATGCTTACACTCCACCTCCCTGCCTTTTACCCCAATTCCATCTCATGTGCTCACTCAACAACATCTGAGGATTTAGAAAACAAATCAAAGTAAAGATAAGAAGGTAGCCGGTGACCTCCACATCTCGCCTCCCTCCCAAAGATCCCAAAGGTCGGGCTCCTTTGAATGAAACGTCTCTTTTGTTTTTATCAGAGAACTGAGCCGGGCCTGAGCTGCTCTTGGAACGTGTTGCTGCTCTGCTCGAGCTGCAGAAACCTGGTGGTGCCAAGTATGCAGCTTTAACTGCTACCAGATGTACATATATAACCCCTAACAACCACCAAGGCCCTTTTGGTGGGCAAAGAAAAGAGATAAACTACTTGGCAAAGTAACGAACATTCTGCAGAAATATTTATTGTTTCTAAGATGCAGATTGTGTGTTTTGAGCCACATAAACCACTACAGAAGTTTTAACATTTTATAAGCTAATTATAACCCCAACACACGCACTGAATGAGAGAGGGTGTATTGATTTCATCCAGCTCATTATTGAGGCCAACTGAATGAGCCAGATTCTTTCCTCTGCTTCAAAAGTGGGAGAGGAAAAAAATGTAAATAGATTACTAACCTGCTTGATTTGTCTCTTTTGGAGGAAATAATGTTCATTTAAGTTGACATATAGTTTCCTGAGTATGCCAGGGGGAATACAACTTCAAATATCTTGTCAAAATGATTTTTCTTGCTTTCGTTGTAGAGACTTGGAGGAGTTCAGTGGAAAAAGATGGGGGGAAGGAGATAGAGAGAATGAGAAGCATCTGTTTCACATGTTTGGGAAGTCCCCCTTTTCCTTCATATTGTTCATTTTTTGAATGTTTTCCATTAACCCCAAGAGCCTTTGATCATTTAGATGGAATGTTGGAGGTGCAGATAGGTAGCTAAACCCTGCCCCACCACAGTTACTGTTGCTATGCCTGTCAAGCGTTCAGATATAGCCCGGCACATTCGAAGATAACTGTGGCAGATAAACCAATAAGCCATCTTTGGCTGACTTTTGATGTTTAAAATGAGGACGTTGTATAAGGGTTTAAATATTCAGTTGATGGCTACGTAAAGTTTCATGTCAAATAATAAGCAGGCTCATAGTTTAACATCCAGGTAGTCATGTGAAAACCCCCTCATTGTCCTTGTATTGCAGCACATAGCTTATTAGTCCTTTAATTATAAGGAAGTAATTTTATAAGGAAGAATGTCAGACTGTTTCTTTTTAACTTAACTCCATTTGGCTGCTTAGCTTACATACTTGTTTATACTGACATTCCAAGAAAAAAGGCTTACAGGACAAGGAGTAACTGATGATTTTAGCAAATGCAATGCTACCCCGGGTAAGGTTTGCTGGGGCTGCGAGTATACTTTTTCCCAAATCTGAGCAGGACAGAGCTCCTAACGTTAGCCAAAAGTCTGGTAGAATCCAGGACCTTCTAAGTGGATGTGGTCATCGCGATCCGGGCAAAGCTATGTATTCAGCTAATTAGTAAAGTGCTCCTTGGTAGTTACGCTCTGATACAACTTACTAGTTAGTAAATAGTACATGCACCTTACATGTATATCAAAAATGATAAACACACTGTTTCATCCATTCCTTACAATGCTGTTGTGGAAAGACTAGAAAAAGAGAAACTTCCTCCAAACTTTTTAAATGCTTGGTATGTCCAAAGCTGAACAGATCTACCATGCCTAGTTACCGTTGCTAAGCTGTGAATAGACAATCCTCTCCTGCCCTAAATGAGATAAAGCAAGGTAAAAGTGCCTCTGTATGTTTCCGTAGCACCTTATGTGTTATTACAGACAACCTGTGAGGTCCCCACTGTATCACCACTGTTTTTTTCTTTTCTACCAGTGGCAACAACGGTTAGGGTGAGTCAGTGAAAAACAAAATACACCCAACGGTAAGTTCTCCAGAGGGATTTATCTTTTGTAATACCAAAGAATCTTCCCAGCGCTCCATGACATTTTATGGAAATGTTGTGGAGACTCTTGTCTTTTTTCGGATTATTTGGCACTCCAGCTGGAGTTTTTGAAAATTGACTTCAGCATGTCTGTATTTCTTAAGGTAATTACAGCATGTTGCTGCATTTAGAAGTCTGAATGCAGAACAATACACTGTCTGTAAAAGGATGGAAAATAATGGTAAGCGATCACCACTGCAATGCTGCAATACATTTTCTATGGAATGAGCATGCTGTCTGTTGGCCACACGGTAAAATACATGCAGGCAAGCGCCCCAGCTACAAAAAGCAAGGCTATGCAAGCAAATAAAAAAGCTGACTCAACGAGACTGCGGCTCACAGGTGTTGAGACAGTGTATATAAAAGGTGGACAGCATGTTATTACAGGTGTGTAACCACATGTTGACATACCCTCCCTCATTTGCTGATGGGTATTTGGCTCAGAATCCTTTGACCCTGAAGGCTGGGTGAGCACACTGCAACCAGTCACTGTAACCTAAGCACCGCAGAGTATGACATTATGATTTAGCCTCAGTTTTGTGGTTAGGAATGACTGAAAAGGGGCTCAGGGAGTTGGTGCATGATCCTAAATCACTACACCAAAGGGTGCCATAAATATGAATGAAGGCTCAGTCACTTAAGGCCCCCGGACAGGAAAAAGACCATTCTAAAAGTTGAATATTTTACAACTTTATTGATCTTTTGTCTCGGAAGAAAAGAAAGAAAATGCAAAGCTCCCTCCCATCTTCTTTGTCTCGCACTGCTGATGTAAAGCTGTAATTGAGGTTAGGGGTTCCAGTCATCTGAAGGATCATAAAGCCCAGCCAAAGTGAAGAGCAAGTGATTTTCTTGAGATTGCTGTTCAATATGGAAAGCGTACCAAATGTATTGCCAGGAAAAGTACAAGTGGTATTTCAACTTAATAGTTTACCCAAGCAAATTGTAACAAAACAAACTAAAAGGAGCTCTTAAAATGTTCTCAGTATAAGTCTAATGAATTGCTCTTAAATTGAAGACAGACTATATATACGGAGACCAGATGAGAACAGTGTTCATACTTAGGAGGTTGTACAAGTATACTTTAAAAAAAAATATATATATATATTGTATTACCCTTAAATCACACAAGATGAGAGTTAACAGCGTTAACGAGAGGACCTGAGTTCACCCGTCTCCAATCTGGTCTGTGAAGGCATCTGTTGCGCTTTCAGACTGTTATCTGCATGAGCCTCACAAAACTCTGAGTCCAATCTGGATGGAGAAATACATAATTTATTATTCAATTAGATTAGTGAGATATGATATTTTCTGTATATTTGTTTTAAGAACCCCTTGAGAATGAGATGATTCATTTCAAAGGGGTTTAGCCTTCTAATAAATACTCGTTAATCCCACCAACTGACACTTCTGTCTCACCAAGCAGGTCCAAGAACAAGCATGTGCCACTGAATATTCAAAATTGGAAATGTGGAGTGTTTCTTGTGCTATGTTCCAATATTTCCATGACTCACAGACAGTATGGATAAAGCATAACAAGTGTGTACTTCCAAACAATTTATCTTATTTATTTCATATTCTGTGATCCCCCCCTTACTGAAATGAATACACTATGCATATTTTCAGTGATTCTCAAAGCTATAATCACAGAGATCTGAATATTTGCTCAGAGCCAACACAGACTGACACAAAATCTTTTTGTGGTATTTGTAACCAACAGTTTACTATCAAGTTTGAATGATTTATTTATAAATTATTTATCATATAGTTTAAACTGCTGACCGTTTGATATGGGGTTCACTAAATCTAACCCTAACCCTTTGATTTACCCTTCTCCTCCACAGTGATTGTCAAATCATTGCATAGCAACCCTAACTAAGCACAGCAGGACTGTCACGCTCTGGTTCATCAGTTCTAAGCATGTCCAAATAACGTATACTATCTACAGTAGTAACGGAGTGTCACTTTTCAAGGCCATGTGAGTACATTATTAACTAACTACATTATTTTACGGTTGTTACAGGTTATCTTAAAAAAAAAAAAGCCGTGCTCACACCATGGACTGTACACTGTGGTAATGGACGAAGCATCAGGTTCTGCGAAGTGCTGCAAATGCGGAAGTGCCCTAAACTGCATTCTATCTGAATTCAAGCAGAGGGTGACAAGTGTGTGTTGGTTGATTTCTGTAGAAGTCCATGAGAAAGTGACCCCACTTCTCACTTGATTTATTACCTCATTAAACATTTTCATAATGAGTTTATGGTCTCAATCGCTAATTTAAGTTTTCCGCAACACAGAATGAGTTCTTTTTTTTAAACTATGGTCTTGTTGACTTTAAAATCGACGATAAATTGTGGCCATGATGTGATTGCCAGTGAAAGTGTTTAACATGTAGAGTGTAAGGGCTCCTCCCTCAATCCCCCTCGTCTAAATCATCACATCCGCAACAAGGATGGCTGCTCCCATAACGGCAAACTGGGCGACTCATAGCAGATCTCCCTAAACCAATGGGTGACGTCATACATGCTCTGTCCAATAATTTACAGTCAATGCTCACAACTAGCACATCCCCTATGTAGTATTTCCCATTTGAAAGCTGGTCCTGGTTGCTACCAGAGTTTAAGTTAACTAAGCAGCTCTGTCCTGCAAGTGCATGTTAAACGTTGTAGAATTTTTTTTTTTAATTGTTGTTATTTAAGATTAAGATTTTCATAGTTTTAAAACAAGCCAGCTGGAATCATTAAAAAGTGAGCTGGAGATGTGAGCCGATGTTAGATTAGTTACTAGCTAGCTAGCGACAGCTGTCATTTCAGTCGGCAAAAATCTCGTTGGCCGACTAAATGAAGTTTGACAGGCGTAGTAAACAGTTACTAAGGGGACAGAAAAAACTCTGAATGTCAAGGAGCCGTTCTTCATTTAAATAACTGGGTGCTTAGGTGAGACAAAGTGTGACTGAGTCAAATTAATAGAGCACTTCAGCTTATAGTGTGGCAAATGTGAAGGCTGTCACAATAAAAATTATATCTATGGACCATGAACCCTTCAATCAACCCCCGTTGTCAAT
>NW_022602596.1:0-19638 GCF_008692095.1 Etheostoma spectabile | reverse complement strand
TCCAAAGCACCAACTGACGCTCACTCGTTTTAGAATTCTTTAACATGAAATATCACTTCAACAACTAAAATGCAAAAAGATTAATTAAGGAGGAAAGGGAGAACGGATTCCCTGCTGGCTGATCTGATGGTGTAGAAAAGAGTGGAGTGGTGGTCTGAGGCAGAGACTTCACAAGCTATGAATAGCTGTCTCTATGCAAGGAGCGGTGGAAGGTAGGACTGAAGAAAAACACAGGCTCCCTACGTGGGGATTATGTTTGCTGAATTCAAACAAAATCTCAACTCAAAAAACCCAGCTTGACTGGATTTAATGAATAATAACAGGACTGAACACATCTCCTGAACATTCATTTGCTTGCGTTTTTCTTGCTTTTTAACTCTATCCCTCTCTCTCTCTCTCTCTCTGTATCCTTCTATGTTAAAATCTTTTTACTCATCTTTTTATCCTTCTCTCTATCCTCCTTTGCTTGAGTTCTGCACTCAAACTGGAAGACGAGCTTTAAAAGCTTACATCTTGTCTGCAGGAGGTGGTGTCTTTAGGAAAAGAGAACACAGGATTTTTCTGAAGGAAGGGATTTTGGGAAAGTTCTATGAAAAGACTTGAACATTTAGTTGAATAATTTATACGGTGAAAGCTTGAGAGCTGCCGCTGACAGACCCAGCGCACTCGCAAACGCACTCATAATATGATGGCGGTCATCTGAGAGGTCAGAGATGATTCATGGGCAGGTCGGAAGGGGGCCAGGGAGAGTGGAGGGTAGAGGATTTATACAGGGAGCTTAGCATCTTCAAACACGTATTTTTTTTTTTAAACCTCCATTTCTCCACGCCGTTAAACGGATCTCTTCCCAGTGAGAAATGAGAACATTAACTGGGACACAGACATGGTGCACTCTGCACCCTGCCAAGCCCTCTGAGCGGGTAACATTTCACATCTGACCTGTGCTCCTTACAAGCTCCCCTGACACCATAATGCATCATGGGAGGACTGTAGGGGAAATGTTGGTTGGGGCAAAGCGTGATGTGTTTCAAAACCTGACAGCAGCTGTGGGCGTTTCCATTAAGAACAACACAACTCAGTGTTACAACTGCACCTTAAGACACACGGAGGGTTTTTTCCTCTAGGACCTCATTCTTTTTTTCTCTGTATTCCCACCTCCAGAGGTGAGATGGAGGGATGAAGAGGTAAAACAAAACAGCCATGGCAGCAGCTATTGAAAAATTCATCATGAAGTGGCACAAACGGCCAATAGGTGCAATTTATTGTGTGCTATTTTTTCTTCTTTTTTTTGTACATGTACATTTAATTTTCTAGCGTGAATGCCAGATTCCGGTTTACTAGCTTTTCACTAATGCCTTAAGGCACTGCTGACTAAACAAACCATCACTGAACAACAGCACATCTACTCCCACTTCAGCTCAGATTCCCTTATCTTGCCTTTGCACCCATGTCACCCAGTCACCCAGTGTGTCATTACATGTCACACGCGTTCTTTTGCACGCATATGCACACCCTGGGATCTGTGCTGGACATTTCTGAGTGTTATGTTTCCGAGACACGTACAGAAACATTTTTTATTTGAGAAAGCGAAAGATCACACTAAGGCCTCCTGCCCACTGGCTGCGTGGCGTGAGCGTAGCATTTCTGTTGCATGGTGGTTTCTTCAAGACATATATCAGAAATATGTCTGATGCGGCGCTGCCGCTGCTAGCCTTGTCTGCACACATGTATGTATCCCATTGATAAAATGACATATGGGGAGAAAGTTGGGGAAATTTGTTGCACTAAAGTCTGGGATTGCACCAAATCACAGATGCTGCCATTTTAATGTAATTTTCCCTACCTAGCCATTTAGAAAACAAACTAAAGTAGACCTGGATGCATTTGTGATTAAAAAAGCTTGACAGGGCTCACCATATGCTTCAATAATCCAACACATTGTTAGAGAGCCTCCTCTTAACCAGGAGACCTTGGCTCAAGCATGCCAATGTGACGTGAAGAGTATCTGCCCTGTCGATGTGACCTGTGTCTTTGAGGAAATACTATACATCTAAGAGCTGTAACTGACCTTGACCTCTGCCCTCCCTGGAGGGGTAAACAAATACATGGCCCCCACATAATGTCTGTAGAAGCTACATGCAAGCAAAAAGGGGTTTGAAAAGAAAATCCACAGTTCAAACGAAGAAAAAGGAAAAAGAAGGATTTTTCTCACCAGCGGATGTGTGAACTCGGGGGCATGGTCGTTCTTGTCTGTGATGGTAATGGTAGCCGTGGCTGTTCCTGTTAGGCCCACCTCACTTCCTGCCATGTCCTTGGCCACAATCTCTAACTCATATGTTGTGGTTGGCAGTGTCTGGAGAAAAAAAACACAGAGCGATTCAGAGTTAAATAAGAAACATAGTTATGTATTGGGAACCGAAATATGATATATACGCAGCCATATATACAGCATACAATCACTGTAGCAAAATTACAAAATCCAGTTCATAAAGTCATAGTCATTTCCGGGAGGACTTCTACATGAGCACACGCTAGTGTGTGGTGATAATCTTCAGATAATCTATTTGAGAGGCAAATCATTAAAAATCATTACTAGATGAATGATTAGCCATGTGAGGGATTAAATTAAATCCACCTAAAGCGAAAGCTAACACTTATCGCCATGTTTTACATTGCTGTGAGACCCTTTGACAAAGCTTGAAAGCTCTTAAAATAGCCCACAAGAGGCTTGAATCTACCATCAAATAGAGGACAAATGCTGAAGCAAATCATAACCGTGTAAATATGCACCCTCACACAGCAGTGTTAAAAGCTCCAGTAAACACTGGCGACATCTCTAGGGAAAGGTCAGGAATCCACATTTTAGAATTCATACATGTAAGAACAGATAAGGTGCTAAAAGAGAAAAGGGTCCCTAAAGCTATGCAGTACGGGATCAAAGTATAAGCATACTTTGCAGGGATTACGCTTATCCATTTTACAGATTCCGGAGGGGCTCAGAGTTTTGTTTTTTTTAACACACATCTTCCACAATTTGGGTACGAGGTCCTCTACATAATCGGTAAAATCATAGCGATCATTCAGGGATTTGAGAAAACCTTGTGACATTTGCATAGCTTTTAGAGTCTTCAGTTTTAAAAAATGTTTTTGTTGTTGATTCGATGTCTGAGAAGAAAGAATGAAGATTAAAAAATAAAAACAAGCCACTAACACAACACAAATGAAATCTAATTATTCTACATTCATACACAAGCCAGGGAGAGAGGGCAACAATTCCAAATGAGATTATTAATAGATTAGATAATTAATTTACTGGCCTGCGTGCATCTGTAATCTATCTAATTGTAGAAATGTTGTTCATACATACAGAGAGAGGTAGGCCTTCATAATGATCATAGCAGGGGTAATCATGTGTTGCCATAATTCATGCCTAATACAAATGTTGACTCTGGTGAATAAATAACAGGAGGTAGGGGCTGGTAAAGCCAACATTTATTTATCCGCTGTAGTGTTTTCGCCCTACTGGGGGTGTTAACTGTCACATGCTTAATAAACTTCATCCATCTGTCTAACTGAAAATGCTGCCGGAGCTCTCCCCTGCGATGTAGATTCACCTCTGAATGTGCACTCTTCCCATTGACCCCTTGTCCAAACCACAGAGGAGGGAGAGGCACACAAACCCAGTGGAATACACACCTCCACACGGGGAAAAATAAATAAATCAGGCTGCCATTCTTTGTTTTGAATAAAAAGCAACACACCAGACAACCGAGTGAACCAAAAAATAAATTTCTTCAGTTATTTTGGCTACTAGTTTTCCTTGTTTTGTTTGCCTGACAGGGTTTTCATTAGACCCTTATTTAAAACAGAGGGCCCTATTTTAACGATCTAAGCGCTCGGCGTGAAGTGCAGGTGCGTTTAGGGTGTGTCCAAATCCACCTTTGCTAGTTTGACGGCGGAAAAAAGGGTCCGTGTGGTGGGTGCAGGGTTCAAAACGGGTGTACTTAGTGTCTTCATTAATTCATAGGTGTTGTATACCTCTCTGTAAGACCAGCATGCTATTTAAACAACGTGGGTGTTGGACGGTCTTAAAATATCAACAAAACTTGCGTTGGGCTTTGCGCCCCCCTGTGCCGGGTGCAAGATAGGGCCCGCTAACTTAAATGCCGATAGGAGGACACTCATGGTCCAGCTGACGGCCACTAAGGTACTGCTCCAACTGAGCCGGTTTTACAGTGTAGTTACACTAGACAACTTTCCATGGTCTTTGTAAAAGGTGGAGAAAGATTTTATTTCCTGTAATTTAACAGCATTGCACGGTAGCAATAGTAGTAAAATAGTATTTCGATGCTTTTATATATGCCAGCAGGTGGTTGGTGATGTTAAAAGCTAGTTTATAATTGTTTGGAATATTCATCGCCTTCAATTGCATTTACACTTCACACGCACTACTATACACTACCCTAAACCCTCCAGGGCATTTACATCATATTCTCTGCCTCATTATGTATTTCTAATGATATTGTTTACTGACAAAGAGCTGTGACCTGACATCCCCTCACGCTGTACACAAATCCCCTTAGTGTCAAACTGAGCAGCAGTTGTCAGTGTGTGCATGTGTGTGTGCGCGCACGGGTGCGTGCCCTACTTTTTCCTCATCATAGATGAGAGTGCTCTAATCAATTGCATCTGAAGCAGGCAGGGGGACATCAAACGATCAATGGGTAGACACCTTGAGGCTCCTTTTAATTATCACATCTCAGTGATAACACTGAAATGACAGATTTATTTAATTTTTTTATTTAACCTTTATTAAACCAGGAAATAATCTCATTGAGATTCAGGATCTCTTTTACAAGGGAGTCCTGGCCAAGGAAGCAGCATCGAAGTCTCACCACAGTACAGCAAACAACAGACTTAATACAAAACTGAACAATTACGTTAAAAACTGTCGCTACCCGATGTGAGTCGAGTGCAAATGTGAGTTGCACATGCGTCACTTTGCGACATGTAGCCTACAAAATGCTAACAAGAGACTTCTGTAATACAATACAGTACATAATACAATAAAAATGGACCTACATAGTTTGTTCACTGCTGGCTACAAGTTAGTAATCAAACATATGAGCATGCGCAACTCACAACTGCACTCGACTCACATCTGGTAGTGAAAACACGGGTAGTGACAACACACTTTTGCCCTGGAAAGCGAATTTGGGTCCTTGACAAGCGCAATACAAATTCAATTTATTATTAATATTATTATTATTATTAACACAAAGAAACCAGGATTCTGTAACAGGACAAATCCATTCAGTGGTCAGGAAGTTCTTTATCCTATTTTTTTTTAAATCTTCCATGTTAATAAAATAATCCGGATTAAGATTTACGGAGCAAAAACTTTAAAAGCCAAACACAGTACGGGTTCGAGGAATGACATACAACATTTGCTTGTGTGACTGATACTGAGGTCAGGAGCATAATTTATGGAATGCTTAAGGTCAAAATCTTAAGTGTAACCATCCAAATTTTTCCTTTAGAAACAGAATGAAAGAGGACCTTTAAATGGAAAAATTGGTCCAAACATCATTTACATAGAACTCAGCATGCCAAGTTATGTGCATCGATACAAAAGAATCCTGTTCTATAAATACCAAATTACGTCAAAACAGATTTGTTTTTTTTAATTTAAAGGGGACTTTATATACAGAACATACAAGAAAAAAACAGAGGAGAGGCTAGGCTGCCTCCTGTCATTAACTCCTTCCATTCTAACAGCTGCTCCAGGGGAGATTGTGGGAAGAGCGAGACAATGAACAGGTGTTTCTATCAAAAGTTTGTCACACATAGCGGGTGACAAGGGTGTCCCTCACAACCAGCCCCTGCTCCATCAACAATGTGCAGGCAGATGGTGCTCCACGGACCTGTGAGTTTATTAAACCAATGCACACAATCACACATGAATACACACACATGCTGACTCTAAAAAAACACACAAACACACACACCTGCACACAGAAGTACACTTTTGCCCTCCAGCTGGAGAATGGAAGAGCTCTGGAATACCTGCAGTCTCAGTGGTGTCTAAACACATTGAGGGTGGACTCCTCTGGCGACTGACAACGTCTTAATGAATATTTCCTGAGTCTCAACTCAATTATAAACTCCCTGGCAGTACCTGGCCAAGATGCGCTGTTCAAATTCACTAGAGATACAGAGTTACAGCAACAGGGAATTTTCCCTCCAGGTGTCAGAAAACTTCTACTGGCATGGTGTTAATTGAGATACTCCTCTCAGTCAGCCTCTTCATTTTTCAGCTCCTCGTTAGCTTGTCTGGAAATACTTGATTAAACTTTTGTGTGCAGCATTAGTGTTAAAGTCAAGGGAAAAAAGTTACTTTGTGGCCAATACTCCTGTGGGTTTAAGTAGACAAAATCAAATGAATGGCAATATGTTCATAAGTATGTAAAGTATATTCCCTCTATATGTACTCTGTGTCTTTTCATACTGTAGTTGTTACATATTTTTCAGCTAACTGGCTCCCAGTAATTCTTCTTAAGATCAAAGGAGTTCTGATACAGGAATCACTATTATCACTTCATAATCATGTTTTGATTATGATCATTTGTGTTAATGTTTTATAAAACAGTCGTGTGCAAATGAATGGGTTTAAGCTTGTAGTAATGGAAATATAATGAAGTTTTTGTTTGAACTGCTTGTTTGATGCATGAAGAGTTTTGTTTTGTTTTAGGATGTATTACATAACAGTGGAACGCAGTTAAATCAAACACCTTAATTACTCATTATGTGTATGCATGTTTGCCAGAATGATTTGCTGAAATCGCAATATGGAAACAAGAGGCTAAGTGTCTAAGAGGCTCTGTGAAGGCTGAACCTTCTGTAGGCACAGCAGTGTATGGAACTAATGTCACCATGTTAGTGGTTTTTATTTTTTATTTTAAGATTATTTTTGTGGCTTTTGTAGCTTTTATTTATATAACAGAGACAAGAAAGGGAATGACATGCAGCAAAGGGCCACTGGTCGGAATCGATCCCGCGGCCGCTGCAACAAGGACTGAGCCCTTGGACATGGAGCGCACGCTCACTCAGGTGTGTTAACCAGGCTACTGTAACATGGCCACAATGACAATGCTAACAGGCAGATGTTTAGCATGTTTTACCACAAATTGTTTTGATGCACAATTAACACACACTTTCTGTGATTTGGGCAACGAGTCCTCCAAACCACATGACTATACGCATCGTTTGTTCCTAACCCTCTAATACGACCATTAGAAGGCTGTGGATTAGAACTGAAAAATAACATTTTTTTTAAATTACCTGCTTCATGTAGTTCAACTCGAACATAAGATCAGTTTCAGCAAAATAGGCAGAAAGTTAGTAATATAAGGATCCCCTACTGCACCTTTAACGATGGACAATCATGAGATTAATCACAATTAAATATCTTAAACGGACGACAGCCCTAATATACGTACAAATCTGATCACCAGAGTTATTACAAATCATGGGAAACATCAATTTATGAATTACATTTCAGGGCGATCCATCCAAGGGTATTTAAGACATTTTATTTGAAACCAAAAAAATCCCAACCTAATGGCAAAACTAGAGGAATAACCAAGGATCACCAAAGGTATTATCATTTTTCTTCTAGGGATCATGAATAACTGCATAAAATTTCAAGGAAATCCATGTAATAGTTGTTGGAGATATTTTAAAGTCTGGACCAGTAGTGGACCAACTGACATCACCATCCACAGAGGGATGCCGGAAGCATGGCTGAAAAACTTCTTTTTCATATCTCTATATTGACGCTAGCGTAGAACCCTGCCCTAAAGCATGGTTTACTGCTTCATGTAGTGCATGTAGGAGAACGTTTAACAAAGTACACACACTGTTCCTGCCGAGGGACTGACTAAAGGCAGCATACACTTCCAGCCCTGTCCAGTCAAAGCTAGTTTGCTGGTGTGGTCTGTGGTGAACACAGATGGCAAAAGTACTCACTTCCCATACTCCAGTAGAAGTACAGATAATTGTGTTAAAAAGTACTCTGGTAAAAGTAGGAGTACTGATTTAACTTCTTTACTCAAGTAAAAGTAACAAAGTACAGGCTTGGAAATTTACTTAAAGTATAAAAGTAAAAGACTCTTTATTCTTTCTTCTTTATAAGCCATTGCCTACATTTTAAATGGCTGTCTGCCAATAGGCCTAAAACATACAGCTTATTTATTGTGACAGAGACTCCAGGTTAATAAGATTCTGACTGAGTAGCAAGATATGAATTCAATTGGGATTTTGATTAAATCTAATTGGATGGGAATATACACAGATTTCAATTTGGTTGATGATGCAAAAATAATAACTAACTCCAGTGGAATTATTTTAAACTTAGTGAGGACTAGCTTAGGACTGTATTTAAAGCTGATTGTGGTTCCCAACTTGGCCCAGGTGTGTCTGTTAAAACATGGACGGAGACAACTTCTCTCTGTTGATGCTTCATTACAATCATGCATCAGTAGAAACATGGGCGTGGGTAGCTCTGCTATGGCTGTGTGTGTGGTTATAAAAGAAATAAATAACATTGTAACAGCTACCATAAACAATGCATAGGAATCATATGTGCTAGTAAATAACAACAATAAACCCACTATTAATTACAGTACATTATCTTAATGAGCTACAATGTTCTTCAATCGCCATTATATTGAATCAACAGCCAGGTGTAACCTAGGTAACAGGTGAAGAACACAAACAAGCTAACTTTTAAATTTGCCAGAACTATAGACCAATACAACAACAGGCTTAAATGAACTGACAACATCAGTTATATGACTTACAGTTCTCAAAGACACACTCGGTCTCAGCTGATTATCCTCCAGACAGCTAGTCTCTTTCTTTTCTCTTACGTTTTTCTCGGTGTGGCGTGCACGCCCGCTGGCGGTGTGAGGCGCGTGTCCGCGCCATTTTCCAATATGCCACTTACAATCACTCCTGATATACGACCTTTTGTACAAAACTAAACGTAATGAGCCAATTTTGTAAAATTTAAGGAGTAGAAAGTACCGATATTTGTGTTAAAATGTAAGGAGTAAAAGTAAAAAGTCGCAAAAAAAAAAAAATAGTAAAGTAAAGTAAAAATATCTGAAAAATCTACTTGAGTACAGTAACGAAGTATCTGTACTCCGTTCCTTCCCATCTCTGGTGGTGAACTCTTATCAGATGAATGTCAGAGTACAAGGAATCACTGAAACCTCTTGTAGAATAGCACTGCTTTCTTTCCAATGTGCTGTATAATTTTCTTTGTAAAACTAAGTGAGAGAAAAACCAGGAAGACACAAGTGATTTCATTGAGAGATTGTGTTTGTGAAAGCTGACGCGGAACTGAACAAAGAGCTAATGAAGTCGAGCGTACCAAATGATATGACAGGCCTAGTTTAAGAGACATCTGATCGGAGAATGACATTTCAGACCGTCACATTCTGCCTTGAAAAGGATTTCATCAAAGCCCCTAGAGTAAGGGCTGCTCCATGGCACAAAGCACGGAGAAAGGAGAGGATCAGAGTAAGCGAGAGGGAGAGGAATGGAGAGGGATAAGTGAGGAAAGGAAGAGACTAGAGTGAGAGAGAAAGAGCGGCCTGACATCTGAGACACCACATTAACTCTCTGAATAGGTGTGATATAATAATCAAATTGGCAGTGGGGTCTTTGTTCTCCTCTGGCCCTTCGCTGAGCTTCACTCTCAGCTCAGGTACAACCACTGGCTTTCTTTAGGCCTTCATATGCTTTCATATGTATATATTTTCAGGGAAATGATGAGACGTAAATGGCTTAGAAAAAAAACCCGGATATATATGAAAACTCACTAGTGAGAGCATTTCCACAAAAGCAACATTATTCCTCTCTACCTAAATGCCTTCACTGGCTTCATTCGTCTACATCTCTTAGTTTTGTTCTTCCGGTAGAAAGGTCTTTTTCGCTAAAGTTAAACTTGTATTTTATCCTTAGAATTTGAGCCATTATGTGTCATTGTACAGTATGTGACTAATACGATGTTTGGAGGCCTCCAAAAAGATTCTGTTCCTTCTTTTAACAAGTTCTATTTTCTGCTTTTCATTCTTGGTAGTCTTTTGTTTTAGGATAGCAAAGTAAATAGAAAAATACATGAGTTTTCAGGATGCAAGGTTCACTTGTTCCATATATCGTTTTTATACTCATTTCATCTATGTCGCTGTGATGCATGGAAACTGTTACACTTATATTTATTAAGCTTTTAGAATGAAAGCTGTAACTTTTTTTCCCTCTGTCAGCATCACACACAGGCTTTCACAATGTTTCAAGAGCCACAGTCCTTGTTCCAAACAAAAACCTATTCCAAAGTTAATCTGAAGTTAGTATAAGGCTGTAGCAGTGTGAGTTTATCAAATAAAGTGAGTTTCTTCCAAAGTAAGTCTTTCAATAGAAAACCCTCTCTCTGTGTTAATATCCCTCCACTGCAACTCAATAAGAAAACTCAGGGGAAACACAAAGGGAATTTCATACTAAGAGGGCTGTAGCTTTGAACGCTATCCATTTAATTTAACTAATTTAGACCACTATTAATAACTACAGAAATAATTTTCAGCACAGCCTGAAAATTGTGGATCATCTGGCTGTTGTTTTAAAACTGACTTGAACAATTGTGAACAAATCCTTAAAGCTACATTGTTTCTCCCATCTAGCGTTGATATCATATATCGCATTCGACTCTCTCGCCACGCAGTTCAAAGTACGTACTGCAGCTACGATAGCCGTCACGCTTCAAAAAGCGAAAGTGTACAAAAGGCCGTCTATCAGCCGTGGTTGAGTGCATGTCAGAGAGCGGCGCAGACGGGCGCTTCACACCACGAGCGGGCACGCACGCCACCCGACGGAAAGGAGAGCGAAAGGAAAAACAGTTTGCAGCGGTCCGGAAGATAATTAACTAATTGGGATTTGGTGTGTGCGTCCAAAGCAGCTGCAACGTTCACTTTTTTTCCTAATGAAGCTAGCCTCTTGCTCTTTTCAATATCCGTTTTTTTTTTCTGGGCAAAGAAGAAGACATCTGTTTCTGAAATTTGGATTTTGAAGACGTGTGGTCCTGTGTGTTTCCTTCTTCAAACTTGCCGAGAGCAGCTGTGAGTCGAAAACGCAAAAGGCGGAGCAGTGTACCTGTTTTTCCCTTACCGGCTAACGTATTTCAAGATGGCGCATGACTAGGGAGAGTCTACCCCAATTCATACAAATGCAAATGTTAAATTTTAAGCCAATGGGAATACTTGAAATTGATGGTGGTGGTAAATATTCATATAAAAGGACAAGTTTGTGAACGGGCAACACAGATTTTGATAATGAACTACAAATGTTACACAATGTAGCTTTAAGGCAAGAGCAGAGAGAGCAAGAAAGAAGAATGTGATGCTGCAGCCATACAAGCCGCTCTGTTAGGCTTTACTTAGGCACAGCCTCCTGGCTGATTCTCACATTTGTTTAATGTATTATTAGTGTGCATTGCTCAATAAACCAGAATTTTTGTAAGTAATTGCACTCCTATGAAGCACAATGCATGCTAACACGCTCACAATGACAATGCTAACAAGTCAATGTTCAGTCAGAATAATATTTACAGTTGATGAAACAATAGCACTAGATAATAAGGGGATTGGTAATTCATTTTAATGGGGACAAGGATATCAGGGCAATCCATCCAAAACTTGTTGAGACATTTCACTCAAAACCACGGATGTCATTGTTATGGTAGTGCTAGAGGAGCTAGAGTCCGAGCACCACCAAAGACCGTAAGAAACCACGGAATTCTGGACCAAATTTCGTGCCAGCAAGTGTTGAGATTCAAAATGTCAATAGATGCTGAGATATTTCAGTCTTGACCGAAGTTGTTGACCGACAGGCCGACTAACCGACAGACTGACATTTCCGTCCGAAGGGCCATTCCATTAGCCTGGCTAAAAAACAACAACAACACACATCTTCATTGCTCCCATGGCATTAGCTATACTTTTTGTTCATTTCACCTGTTTAGTCTTAAATATATCTTTTTCCAGATGCTCAGAACTTTTAGTGGGGGGCGTTGCTGGGCAGTAGAGTAGAAACATCATTAGGTAATGACATGCTGTTGGCAGGTAGCTACGTGCATATGCTCAATGAGGTGTCAGAGAAAGTGAGCAAGATGCCTATCACAGATCAACTGGAGTGAAACCAGTTTACAGTAACACACTTCAAGCTGCGACCACCAGGATGCTCTATCTTTTAAGTACTTCATGTTCATTGCATGGTGCACAGGAGATGTGTGAAAGTGTGTGTTGGTGAAGGCGGCTGACGTGAATTTAAGTAACTGACAGTGACACTATCATGTCAGTCTTGCATTGCCAGACCTTCCACACAGCATTCCGGGATGGGAGAAAAACGTGCTCTGGTTTATTGGCATTTCTTTCAACCAATCACAGTTGTCTCTGCACAATAGCCTGGGGAATAGGGTTGGTAACCTTTCACATTTTTATCAGTACCGGTACCTGAAATTCAGTTGTAGTACCAGAACAGTACCTTTTCTCTGTACATTCCTCTGTAATTACAAAAACAAATTTCAGTTGTAAAAATAATTCCAAACTTTTTTATCCTATTTTTTTTCAATTATGTTATTTATTTAGAATATTTTACACATTTACACAATAAAATTAAACATAAAAATAAAACCCGTCGCTACAACCTATTAAATTGAATAATTATCAATTTCTTACTCTCTGTCACTATTATTCTTGTGTTTGTATGTTATTCTTTTTTAGCTTGTTTTATTTTCATCATGACAGTTTTAAACTGCTTTTTAATGTTTTATGCAGAGCACTTTAATTGCCTTGTTACTGAAAGGTGCTGTAGAAATAAAGTTTCCTTGCCTTACAACCTCAGCCTGTCAGTCAGTTACCAGGGCATAGAAACCAACGTTGTGTCTGGTTGTCTCAGAGGAAGTGTAACGTCAAAAGCATTGCGACTGCTTTCGGCTCACTATTAATGCAACTGCATTTTGTTATCTTGTACCTGTACCTGTGCAATGACAATAAAGTTGAATCTAATCTAATCTAATCTTATATCACAGTGAATGGTGTCTGCGTGAAGTTTTGAAAAACTGTAACCACACTATTTTATTGCCATTGCCGTGACTCACTGTGCCTTCAACAACACCGCAGAGCTGGCGTAGTTTGCTTGAGTTTACTCTGTAAAAAACTCAGATTGGACAGATAGTCTAGCTAGCTGTCTGGATTTCCCCTGCAGAGATCTGAGGAGCAGTTAACCATCGTCCTCATAAACCCACCAGAGTTTAGAACGCCAACACAAAGAAAGTGGAAAGTGATGGACATCCGGTCTAAAAAGAGGGACATGCGTCGTAATTTCCAGCGGCACCTGAACAATCCTGGAAATGGAACGTCATCGATATAGACAATGTTGAGTTATTGTTTTTACCAATAATTAGATTCCAAACTCTCTCTCGCTCTTACATTTTAGCTCCAGTAAACCTCACGGGTTACTGGCAGCCTCCTGCACTCCACCTCTGTAGACATATGATTAATCATTTTGACAATAGTTAATTACAGTAGGATGGCAGCCATGTGAGGCCCTTATCTGGGCCACTGCGACCTATGCAAGTGATCTATTTCTTTCATCAGCTTATAAGCACGGTTAGCATTCAGCCAGAGGAGAAGGTGAAAGGGACATATGGGGGTGGTAGCGGTGGGAGGGTGACACCTTGATAAGAGTGTTTAATTTTAGGGGATTTTCTGTACATTTCCAAACTGCCATTTTGATAGCTGCTGCATTGTGCTAAATCAAAACATTGTTGGTTCTTCTAATGTGCAGATTAAGGAACACGTAGGTACCATTTCAACTTTGACATTAAGCAGAGATAACATTAAAGAGTGAGGCCAAAACTTGAACGTAATTAACCAATACACGTATTTCAAAAAAGCGTCACTATAACAAGAGTGCAGGTGCACTTTTTCATTTTGGCACCAAGCCTTCAGACTGAAGTCAAATAAATATTGCACGGAAAATTAATGATACCACATGCATTATTTTTAAGTCTTACATGTGCAGAACAATAGCTGCATGATGTAAAAGTATGCAGGCTGTGAAAAGCTGAAAGGTCTCTGTGTTCTTACATTAAAAAAAAAGAAATTCTGTGTGCAACTAAAATTTGTACTTTTTAATGCACATCTCTTAAAGACCTCCAATGATATCAAATGTTTTTTTTATGTTTTGTATTGCAATTATTGTTGCACCCAGCTTGCAAGTAGTCTCAGGCCCCAGTCCATCCACACTGACCGTGTCTTTACTGACTGATAATGAAAAGTTTAAACATCATAAGTAAATTATTATCTTATGTATTGAGATGTTCTGTAATTATACATGGGAGAAACTGCACCCGTGGTACATCAGTTGAATAAATGTGGAGTATTGTGTTCAGCATACAGATTTTACAACTAGACCATCTCTGCTCAGGGTTTGCATAACATCTCAAAGGTGGAATCCACAGGCTATTATCTTGACTCCAGCCCGCATCATTAATAACGAAACTCACTGCATACAAATGAGAGAACAGTTAATCGACCATAAAAATGAGCCTGGCTGATCTAGCCTTGATGCTGAACACACTGATACAGCATTACACTGAATGAAAGAATCAATGCTGCTTGATTCGTTTGTCTTGGTTCTATATTAAAAAAAAAAGGAAAAAAAAAACATTTTTCACACTTGGTCCAACAGAACCGGAGATACGGCATCTCTCCCTATGGACATCACCCTGCCAAAAACCAAAAAAGACTGATACATGAGAAGGGACTGGTAAAGCTTTTTTCCCCTTAGATGTTTCTGTGCAATTTGTGGATCACTACTCCCACAATGGGGTGATAATAAGATAACTGACAACGCCTGCAACAACTTCCGTGTCCATGCTATGAACCACTGTTTATACGACGAGGAGTAGCGGGAGCAGCAGCAGAGTCCCAAAAACCAAGGGCGGGGCTATAAGGAGGGCATGGGGTGACACCGGCTGCCTCTGAAATATGATTAGCTCTTCCTGGTGCAACGGACACAGGCCAACACAGCAACAAAATCAAAGTACACGTCAACTACATTTCCCCCAAAAATGGTTTCTGTCATTTTACGTAGTTCTGATGAAGCTGATGCTTGTTCAAGTGTTCATTTTTCCGAGGTTTGTTTTTAATTAGTTATTAGATATCTGAAAAAAGGGTTTAACGTCATGATTGAAAGCTGTGATTGAGCTGCAATTGGTCGGGCAGGTATATAGGTGGGATATGGGTAACTTCCATACCGCGGCCCCATTGGCTGATCACTACAGCCCAATCACTTCAGCCCAATCACTACAACCATCACTTAAGCGCAGACTCTGACTCCTAAATTCATGGCAGTTAGATGGCCACGCCTGTATTTTGGATACAGATAGGCTCTGGGAGGAAGTGGAGACTTTATATCCAGGCTATGCTTCTCACTTATCTCTCCTGCCAAAGTGTACTAAAATCATTTTGTAAAATTATAAACACCTTCATGTGATTTTTGTATTTGAATCATTTAAGATTTACGTTTTAGAAATGTGTCTGAAAACAGCACAAATGTAAGCAAAATGTGTGTTTTACAGTAACATATTTATACTAGGCTATATTATCACACTATTATTATTATTATTGTGCCTATGGGTTCCACTGTAAATACCAAAGAAAATATACAGTCTGTGGTAATTACATTGTTTTGATTAGGCCAGTCTGTTGGTATTGAACAGCACAGGGGACATCATGCTAATCTTATCCTTGGCAGTGGACAGTACCTGCTCTCTCTCTCTCTCTCCTCTCTCTCTCTCTCTCATCTCTATCTCCAGAACCTTCTCTTTTCCTTTTTCTCTCACTCTCCTCATATTATCCCACATCTCTTCCGTTCCAAAAGCTGAGCTTTGATTGACATTTCATTTTTGTCTCAGTAAAGAATGTCGTTTAGAGTCGTTTGATATTTTTATGTAAATGTTGCTGGCCTCCGCTCAGATAATCTCACAACATAAATAAGATATATATATACAGTAGGTGTTAAAGTGCAACTAACTAGGCAGCATCATGATGGATGGCCACTGTTTAATGTAGGGCCACCGCACAGGAGCTATTTGTCAGATGATGTCTGGGGAGGAGGAATGGCACTGAACTACACACAGTCCGGGAGTAAAAGATCATACATGCGTGATACAGATTACTGTATCACGCTTTGCATGGAATCAGCTGCCTGTCCAGTTGTTCAAGTTGTTAACATAATCTACAAACCAGTAAAGATCAATCATCTACAGCACACATAATGAACTGTAGTTATGCACATAAACAGAGTACAAATAGTACAAAGCTTTGTAGTGTAAAGCTCTGACCACTAGTACTAGAAGAAAATGTCATATATGTTTTACCATATCTCTTATCAGTTTTGGGTGGAAGGCTCCAGCCAGCAGATGAGAAACAGCAGCAGAGTATGCCAACAGCTCCTCAAAACAGAGGATTGTATAAACATTGTGTAAAGCACAGAGCAGTTGGATTAATATTACCTGGAGGACAGGGAGTGATCTTCCACATAACAACTGAATGATTTACACAGCTCTGATTTAATTCTAAGAGACTCTTTTAGGGATGCTAATAGGATAACTTTATCACAGTTGTGGATTTCTTTCACACACAATTGCTTCATGTTCCTTAAATGAACATTACTACGGATAAATTGACCAAAATTTGTCACCAACTTGTAAGCGCATTTTACATTTTTTTCTCAGGTAATTTATTTCTTCTAAAAACACATTTACTTTCCAGAAGATCTGGCTCCCATGCAGCAGTGACATTAACAAAAGGCAACACTTTGTGTAAATATGCAAGCATAACATATTCCTTCACCTGCCCTCATTTAATTGCTGCAGCAAAACATGCAGTGGCAATTAAATGAGGGCAGGTGTAGGCAGAAGGTCCCACAACAAATCCCATAAACCTCAGCTAGACTGCCACAGCGTTCCCTTTCTAACACATAATCTGCGAAACAGTTTAAGATGGTTCAAATTAAACTTGTAAATTATTCCCAGGGCATCAAATACCAACGCATTGTCACGGGCCTCAGCATGTTTGACATGCACCAGGCTTTCAACTGTAAACCCATTTGCGGCAATATTAGACGCTAAGAGCAGATGCTATAGAACAGGGGACTTCAAAGTTTTTTAAACCAAGGACCCCTTAACTGAGGGAGAGACAGAGCAGGGACCCCTACTACTTATATTGTATATAATTAAGTTGCATATTAAACTGGGCCTACAAAAGCGTGACAGGCAGTAAAAGCCTTTATACACACGTTTTTGTTTTACATAGAATACTAAGCTATTAAAATAACTGTTGGCATGATTTTATAAATCATCTTTTAATGTTAAACATACCTGTGGCACAGTGAATCCTTATTAACTGTATCTGTGGATGGATATCATAGTAAGCAGAGGGAATTTATATATGCTAATAATAAGTTGGATTCATGTAAAGACAATTTAATTTTGGAAAAACTTTCAAAAATGTACATAATTTTGGAGGCCCCCCTGCAGTGACTCTGAGGAACCCCTAGGGGCCTCGGACTCCGGGTTAAAGATCTCTGCTCTAGAAATAAGAGTGACAAAGTCTGCATAGGTGATGTGTCGGTCAAACAACACAGGATCTTCAGACAACGGTTTGTGTCTCATGTGTCACATTAGTTGCGTTACAAACATATTGTCCTTTTAACCCCCCCAACGATCTATTCCTTTACCTACGTGGTTTTACATTGTTTTGTTTAAATCCACAATGTTAACATGTTCCCCGTGTTTAAAGCAGGGACCGTAGTGGAGCGTTACAGTTTGACGAGAAGCGGTACTCAGTGCGTTGACAAGTCACACCATTTGCAATGTGTCAGTATGTGATGAGAATGTGTGTAGTTAGTTAGAAGACAACAAGCAAGGCTGCTACCGGTGCCCTTTGTTAAATTAAAAGCGTAAAGATTTAAGAGTGAATCCAATACTGCCTTCATTATGCTTAGCATTGTATTCAATATTATAGAAAAAAAAAACATGAAACACAGAAAGTTTTCCTTATTTAAATCACAAATCCCAGGAGAGTTTTATCAGGGAAATAATGCATGCTTGGAATTCTGCTAATATGCTAATCTTGTTTATTTAGAAACTTAAGGGTTGAGTGAACTTTCAGTAGCTTATTTATCCAACTCAATATTTCAAGTCAAAAGACGCAGGTGGTGTCAGGTGGATTGTAAGTTCTGAAACTGTGAGAAAATAAAAACTAGAAAAGTTGAATTAACTTTGAATCATTAACATGTATAGATTTACATTAAAGGTTAACAAAAGATTAATTGATGTTAGTAAATTCCTGTGTCCATGGAGAGCCTAGAGGGAACACATAAGTATCACCTCACTCATGTACAGTGACTAAAAAGTACTACAATAATAGATTGTGTGCATAAAAGAGTTACAGTGTGAAAGATTAAATATGTAAATGGATCCAAAATGACTAAAAGATAATTTCATGGATTTGACAGAAGTGCAATTTCAAATATTCATTCAGGGAGCGACCCCGAGGCTTGGAGACACAAGTTAATCATCTCAAATGCCTTTCAAATTTTGTTGAGCAGTGCTGTCCAACTACCAAAAGCTACAAATCCTACTGCATGGAATCTCCTGTAGCTCTTCAGTGGGATTTGTCTGATCAAGGCACTGTCCAGTAACCAATAAAGTGACACAAACAGGACGGTTTGGAGACAGTTGCCAGGTATATCATGTTGATTACATAGAAGCCAAGACTGTGGCTTTTTGAGCCAGCTGTAGTTTTATGAAAGCAACACTACAACGTAAAACAACAATATTAGAAGAACCCAATGATTTAAAAGCATATACTTGGCTGATGTTAGTCCTCTTGCTCTAGTGGAAACACACTGCCCTGTCCAGTTGACTTAAGGTGTCCTGCGGTATGTTTCCTGCACACCTGGGCCAGAGTGGTTCACAGATTTGGTTCTTTGCAGGAAGCAGCTTTGCTCCCTCGACCATCTCTTTTAATAAAACTCCAGCTCAGAAAAGAAATCATTGCAGCCATGGGACTCTCCAAAGACATACAAGACCTCTGCTATAGACCCTGGCCGCCTGTTCATGTATCTCCCTCCTCCACAGATTGGCGATGCCTTTCTGGGACTGACATTTGGCTTGACTTTTCAGCTACAGTCTGAAATAAAAATATAACTGTATTTGGAGTGTCTTCTACATAGTCCAAAACAATGTGGTTATACATTATATTGTTCTATAAAGATATCAGAAGAAGCAGTCACTATTTGTCTCCTTATAATCAGTCTGCCTTGGGCTTTACTCTTTACTCGAAGCAGTGATGCCCACTTTTCAAAATGACCTTCTTTAACACATGGGGCTGGGAGGCTTGGAAACCCAAAACGCACTCCACTTTCAGCCTGTTGTTTGAAAATAACACCTTGGGTAACTTTGCAGAGACTCCCCGATTCGCATTCGCCGGATATATTGAGATGGTT
>NW_022602595.1:5000-29121 GCF_008692095.1 Etheostoma spectabile | reverse complement strand
GGACAAAACACACAGATAATTAAAGGTCCTATTACTTGCTGCTTTTTGGATGCTCTTAGATAGACCTTAGTGGTCCCTTAAAACTGTATCTGAAGTCTCTTTCCGAAATTCAGCCTTGGTTCAGAATTACAGCCACAACAGCCAGTCCCGCAATGAACTTTCTTAGGATGTGCCATTTCTGAGTCTGTAGCTTTAAAGGCTATTGAAGGGGGGGGGGGGGGGGGGGGGCAAAATGAAGGGTGGCGGTGTTGCTTGACAACTGCCATGCTCTGCTTCAAGCCATGTCTCTCTCTCTTTCTCATGGTCGGGTCAAATTCTCGGGCGGGTAAAGCAGAGAAAGGGGAGGTAACCTTGCTCCTTATGACGCCATAAGGGGAAGATTCCAGATCGGCTCATCTGAGCTTTCATTGTCTCAAAAACAGAGCAGGATACCCAGGGCTTGGTTTAAATCTATCACCATTTCTTGCCACTGGAGGACCTTAGCCAGGCTGGGGTAACACATAATAATGTTTGAAAACCTCATAAAGTGAAATGTTCATGCCATGGGCCCTTTAAGGATTAAAGTACAACAAATATATTCAACCCATATTAAACAATACTCAAAAATAATGTAAAATGTGTATTTCAGTATTGTCAGTGGTGGAGTGAGGGTATGGGTGTGTAGGCGAATGTGTGGGAAGCAAATCTAACAGAACACAAAAGACAACCAAACCATAACACTGCCGGCTGTGAAAAAAGAGTGAGAGAGAATTGGCATAAGACAGGAGAGAAAGAACTACACCAAACCACATTCTTCAGCATCCATTCATAACAATGAGCTACCTTGTTGGCAGCCCCCAGTAAATGTATGCTTAGATACACCATGTGTATGATCTCTATGCTAATATAGATAGATCAAGTTTGATAAAAATATAATTGTTTAAATGTGCAGTGCACATGATTTGTCAATCGTAGCGTTAACGATGCATAGTAAGAAATACAATTATCCTTATAACCCTATTTAAAATGTTCAATATTTTATGCAATTGTCAAATGAATGTTTATGTTATGTAGTACTCTACAATTTCAGTAGGGGTACCTACCTACACAAGTGGCTACCCCTCACCCACTCATGTAGAGTACTAATATGTATTGTTTTTCAGGAATTGTTAAAGCTATAGTGTGTAGTTTCTGTGTCCCCCATGAGGAATTCTAAGTAATGACAACAATTATGTTGTTGCATCCACATGACACAAGTCTGCCGGTAAAGTGCTTCACCCCCACTCCTCCCCCATTCAGTTGCTAATAGCCAAGGAGGATAAGGAGGATAATTTTTGCAATGCAAGGATTTAACAAATAACGTATAACATTTCAGTTGGTAAGCAGTCAGGCTAACTGTTTCTCCATTCTTCCAGTCTTTGTACTAAACTAAGCAAACTAACTCCTGGATCAGCAGTAGCTCCAAAGTTAATGTTTACAATGGCGTGGCATTGATCATCTCATCTAACTTTCAGCAACAAAGCGAAGAAGGCTCTTTCCTAAACTGTCTAACTATTGCTTGAAGATTAAAGAGATGCTGGAGCAGAGCAGCACCGCTGTTGTGCCAGAACCAGAGCCAGGCGAACAGGCAATGGTACTGGGTTCAGCCGTCTCTACGGACATCAGGGCTGAGGCAAATAGGCCGAAGAGGACATGAAATAAAAAGCTGAAAGACAGACACCGAGTTGGCCTTCTTGCTGTTAGTAAGTATTTTTAGCATTCTTGTATTGTCTAGTGTTGATGCACTTGTTTTTCTGTAAGACAAGTTGTCGACTTGCTAGTTTATGATCATAAGTAATGTAATAATAGAAAATGCATGTGCACAGCTGTCCATATGTACGACACTGGTGTATAATCAAATTGCACTCTGTAACTGTAAAAGACCTACTGATTGCTTCCAAATCCGGGAAAGGGTTAAAGTTCTCTGTGTGTGTTGTAATTTGTGCCTGTTCATTCTTTGTTTTAATAGCTGGTCAGGTCGCAGATGCATAATATTGCGTAGGTATTTCATGTAGGCTATAGGGGAATGGTCTGTGTGAACTGTGACATGGTCTAATCAACACCTTACACATTTGCTTTTGCGTTTTTGGTTTTGAAAAGTCAAAAAAAAAGAAAAAGAAACCCCCTTCGAAACACTTTAAATCCTAAGTATTGTACTTTCTACCTCATCATATACATCGTTTCCACATGTGGAGAAATCCAAAGCTAGACAGAGCTGCCGTGTCTAGTTACCAAACTTGCAAAATATCTCACAAGATGTAATAAATGCCAAACAAAACATAAAGACTATAAAAAATGAATAGATAAAAGGAAGCTGTTACATGTGAACCTAAAGTTGAACCCAAATGCAGACAAACCTGGTTTATTGCAAATGTCCAAGTTCAGGAATTCAACAGGCAAAGCAAAGATTTTAGATCGTGGTCGCCTTGACTATGATCTGACAAAGATTGGTAGGTTGACCTGGTATTTGAAGCAGAGGTGATTAGTGTGGATGAGCTGCAGCTGGAACCCTGACTCCCGTACACGACACTTCACTCCTGCAATTAAGGACAGACAGAGGGGAGGGGGAGAGCCGAGACAGGGAGCTACCTAGCAGCAGCCACAGCAGCAGCAGGCCTAACAGAAGCTTCTTATTTTCAATGTTTTTTTTCACATGTCTTCTTTTATGAATTAGTGGTCCAGCGTATTACAGCCTGGCCTTCAGCACGGAGCATCTGTGCATATCCATGCAGCGTAATAACCTCACCAATCTTAATCAATGATACGACAACCACCCACTGATTGTCTTTTGCTGTATCGAAATGCTCACCCCAGTGCCCGTGTTTTTGTGTCCCTCCCAGTGTGACAGATTGACAGAGGGGGTGTTGCAGTGAGACGGGGGCTCTCAACAGATGCCGTGGGATCCCTTATAAAACAAGCGAGAAAGAGGAAACGCTCCCGTGGTCTGATTAGAGCAGCCACAGGGGACCACGGTGAGGAGACTTAATTAAAACTCTTCTAGATGAAAAACGCATTGAAAATATGGCATTTTGTTCAGGCCGCTGGCAGCTCCAGGGTTATACGTAGAAGATATGTGCACCTAATCACAGTGTTGGTGGGTTGGGGACTTTAAGATGAGCTCACTAGCCAACTGACTAATGTAGATTGAAAAATGATCACAATTAGCATGTGCTGTGGCACTATGCATTAGTGAACAAAGAGCATATTTCTCTCTATTTCTTTATCTTTATTCTGTTCACTGCCCCTCAACTCTCTTTGTCGGCATGACTCTGATCTAAACACACATTAAGATATTCTCGTGGCTGCAACAATATTAAAAGCACACCTCTAACACAAAGACGTCTTTTCCAGGTGCACCTTATACATTTTTCCTTTTCATCCCGCTTCCTTCCCAGGCATTTAAATGACAGTGCACCACTGCAATGAAGCCCATCTCAAACACCCATTAAAAATAATGAGTGGCCATTTTTACCGCCTGTTACTTGAAAACAATCTATATCACACAGTGGGCCGGAGGGAGAGCCAATCGGAAGGGAACAATTGCTGAGTAGATTTACTTAATAAGCTCTTGTTGTCCTTGGTCGGGACTGCTGAGCTGGTTTCCTGCAGTAAACATATCCAAAAGACAGAGGGCTGCTGGGTACAGTACATATCTGACATAGTAGTAGAAGACACCTAAACAACCCAGTCCTGGAGAAGTATTTGGAGTAGATTTACTTAATAAGCTCTTGTTGTCCTTGGTCGGGACTGCTGAGCTGGTTTCCTGCAGTAAACATATCCAAAAGACAGAGGGCTGCTGGGTACAGTACACATCTGACATAGTAGTAGAAGACACCTAAACAACCCAGTCCTGGAGAAGTATTTGGCACAGCTGTTTTTTTGTTGTTATTACTCAATTATGGATACTGAATGTCACAGTGTTTGTAATGTCTTCTTTTAGATTCACATTCATAATACAATATTTTATGGAAACACATGGTGTTTATAATGGCTAGACAACAAATTGTAGCAACAATGGCGTAGAATGAGTTTTAGGGCTGTTTTTTATGATTAGTAAAACCATATGTCTTTGACAGTCTGCAATGGCTGCAAAAAATAGCAAAAGGAAATGTTATCTCCCTAAAGTTGTTTGAAACAGCAAGGCAGATGGTGGTGTAGGTGTGTGGCTTGAGTCAGGCCAGATAAAGTCTCCACTAAAGGCTCTAACACACCAAACCAAAGGTCGTCCGTCGGCAGAAAAGGCAACCGGACTGATTAGTCGGCTCCCGTCAACCAGCTCCAACTGGGGGATCCCGAGGCGTTCCCAGTCCAGGTTGGAGATATAATCCCTCCACCTAGTCCTGGGTCTTCCCCGAGGCCACCTCCCAGCTGGACATGCCTGGAACACCTTCCTAGGGAGTTGCCCAGGGGGCATCCTTACCAGTAGCCTGAACTACCTCAACTGGCTCCTTTCGACGCGAAGGAGCAGCGGCTCTACTCCGAGCTCCTCTCGGATGACTGAGCTTCTCACCTTATGTCTAGGGAGACGCCAGCCACCCTCCTGAGGAAACCTATTTTGGCCACATGTACCCTGGATCTTGTTCTTTCGGTCATGACCCAGCCTTTATGACCATAAGTGAGGTTACGAACAAAAATTGACCGGTAGATCGAGAGCTTTGCCTTCTTGCTCAGCTTTTTTTCATCACAACGGTGTAATAAATTGAATGTAATACCGCACCCGCTGCACCAATTCTCCAACCAATCTCCCGCTCCATTGTCCCCTCACTCGCGAACAAAACCCCAAAGTATTTGAACTCCTTCACTTGGGGTAAAGACTCCCTACATGGAGTAGGCACTCCATCAGTTTCCTACTGAGAACCATGGCCTTAGAGGCTTAGAGGTTTTAGAGGTGCTGATCCTCATCCCAGCTGCTTCACACTCGGCTGCGAACCAATCCAGTGAGTGATGACGGACGCAGGCCGATGATGCCATCAGGACCACATCATCTGCAAAGAGTAGCGATGAGATCCCCAGCCCACCGAACTGCAACCCTTCCCCACCCCGACTACGTCTCGATATCCTGTCCATAATAATAACGTGCCATCCATGACAGCCCCTCCACACCCAGACTTTCAACATTTCTGGACGGATCTCATCAATCCCCGGGGCTTTGCCACTGTGGAGTTGTTTGACTAACTCAGCAACTTCCACCAGGGAATTTGACGACAAGGAGTTGGAGAAGAGTTCCTCAAAGTGCTCCTTCCACCGCTCTATTACCTCCTCAGTTGAGGACAACAACCGCTGCTTTTCCTCTTTCAGAGCAGAGGCTGCAGCCCTTCGGGCCCTTTGGCATCCTGCAACTGCCTCTGGAGTCCCTGACCACCGGTGTCCACCACGGTGTTCGTGGGTTACCACCCCTGGAGGCAACTAAGACCCTAAGACCACAGCTCCCTACCGCAGCTTCAACAATGGAAACTTTGAACATTGTCCATTTGGGTTCAATACCCCCAGCCTCCACAGGGATGCGCAAAAATATCTGGAGCCGGAGGTGTGAGTTGAAAGTCTGTCGGCCAGGGGCCTCCTCCAGACGTTCCCAATATACCCGCACTACCCGTTTGGGCTTACCTGGTCTGTCCAGAGTCTTCCCCCACCCCCTGACCCAACTCACCACCAGATCGTGATCGGCTGACAGCGCCGCCCCTCTCTTTGCCCGAGTGTCCAAAACATACGGCTTAAGATCAGATGACACGATTATAAAATCTAGATCTTCGGCTTAGGGTGCTCTGGTATTAGGTACACTTATGAGCATCCCTATGTTTGAAAATGGTGAACATAGGGACTAGCACAGAAGTCCAACAAGGAACAACCACTCAGATTCAGATCAGGGAGGCCGTTCCTCCCAATCAAGCCTCTCCATGTGTCTCTGTCATTGCCAACGTGTGCATTGAATTCCCCCAGCAGAACTATGGTGTCCCCCACTGGGGCCCCATACAGGACTTCATTCAAAGTCTCCAAAAAAGGCTGAATACTCAGAGCCTTTGTTTGGTGCATATGCATAAACAACAGTGATAGTTTGCACACCCATCAGAATTGTTGAGCAATTCACTGTTTTATGGGTTTTGTGCTCAGATGTTAAAAAATTACTTAATAGAGCATCCTATACATTTTTTTAAATTGATGCCCCCTCCTTTAAATTTTAAGTGGTAGGCATTTGTGACATGTTGAAATGTCCCAAAAAGCCACTTGGGGTTTACCCTAAACTCACACGCCAAATCATGAAACGTTTGACGTAGACTCTTGTGATAGGCATCATTAGCCGCTTTCTGACCAAAGGGAGTAGTTAGTAGAACTATTTAGAAGTGGGCTGTTCGGAAAGACGCTATTGTGCTCAGCAGAGTTACTTTTTTTGGGCCCCCTATATGTTAGCCATGTCTCGTTTCATAACTTTTTTGTTGGTGATGGTTTTCCCCACCGCACATACAATGGCAACACATAATTTCCAATCCCACACACTCCATACAAGAAACAATGTCTAACTCATGTCTCAACAGTCATGGAATTGCACGGCCAAATCAACCATGCTTGCAACTTTAATTTTTATTGTTATTAGTAGTAGTGTGGTCCTAAATAAAACAGCATTAATGGTAATATAATCTATCTTTTATCTCTCTTATTTTAACATTTCCATTTCCATTCCATTTCTTCTGATAACCAGAACCAAATAAATTACAACTGTGCCCATCAATGCTGTAAGTGGGAAAAAGGTTAAGGAAAAACAGAGGAGGAAAATCCATTTGTAGGGGTGTTGATATTGAATTGTGCAAACAGCTGTGCCTGGCCGTGCTGAACACAAAAGAAAAGAATAGCCCCTGTCTTTAACAAAATGAAAGCAATTCCCAGCACATTTCCCATGGGTGTTCATCAAGAGACACTGCTGTTCTGCACAACTTGACTTTGCGTGTGTACTTTGCCTGAGAGAGAAAGACAGATAGAGAGAGAAAGAGAGACAAAGGAAGAAAGAGAGAGATAGGAGAAAGGGGGGCGGGTAAGGCTAACAATGTTGACTGGCTAAAACAAAGACAGGAAAAGTCTACTAAATGACCACCACAGGGGATGGCAGAGTTGTCCGGATATGATAGTTTCATGCTGAATTGACAAATTTGTAAGCAGCATACAGTATATTCTGTATAATGCCCTTGGTTAATATGGCTGCAATGTTGTTCGCCCTAATGCCTCCTTAACAAGTAAATAAACATGCTAATTGTTCCTCTGCAGTTTAAAGAATGGTTATGCACAGTATATACCCCCTCAGACTGAGGGGCTAGAGACATGTGTGTGCGTGTGTGTGTGTGTGTGTGTGTGTGTGTGTGTGTGTGTCTAACATAGCCGTACAACGAAAGATGTCCCGTTGGCATTGGACCCCTCTCCAACAAATGACCCAACAGGTTGATGTCCCACCAGCTGGACCCATTACACAAACACATACACACACACACTTGGATTACGTGCCCAGTGAGTGTATGAACAGTTTAGCCTGCAATTTCCAATACTTTTCAAATACAGGCTGTTCCTTTATCAAGGAGCATTCAAGGAGATAAACGGCTGATCACAGTGGCCATGTATGGAAACACCACAGGCAAGTATTCCCATTTGTTTTATTCTGTTAAAAGACAGCGTTCTAACCGCTGTTGAACAAACATCCACGCCAGGGGTGATACTAGATATATGACAGCGCACACATAAAGCTTAGATGGCTAATGTAGCTAGTAACATAGCCTACATGCCGTTGTTCTCAGAGCAAAAGTGAATATGTAAATCAACAATTGCACTTGACCTTTTCCATACAGTAGATACCCTCCTCTAGGTACATACAATATACATCAATATAATTAACAAAAATGGGCAAAATAATATGCACAGTGTTATACATATGACCTACTGCTTAAAAGGGTCACTTGAACTAGGAAGAATGTAACAAGTAAATTACGAGCTGTTTAAGATTGCGCAGTCAAATTGTGACATAGTGCTACTTTGTCTGTTGATGTTAGTGCTATGTTTTCAAGTAGATTACGTCTTTGGGCTGATAAAATACAAAAGGCTATTTAAACCAGGATGGCTTCAGCCTCCACCACGCTGAGGCCTCTGACATTGGATCATTTGGCAATCTCTCCGCCAGCATTTGGCGATTCATTTCCCTTTTGTTGCGTCTTCCAGAGACCGCAGATTGTGTCCCGGCGGCTGTTGTTAATTTCGTGGTGACCACCACGAAATGAACAAGAAAACCGTGTTACTGTTGACAAATCAATAAATCTAAATAACGTCACCATTTAACAAACTGCCGTGGGACCAGGTTGGTAATGTGCATGCAGGAGACACACACACACACCCACACACACACACACACACACACACACACACACACACACACACACACACACACACACACACACAGATTCCTTGATTTATAGTGATATGTGGAAGATATACAGTAGTAAGGTATTGTTCTGGCCTCCAGAACAGCTTCAACGCTCCTTGTTATTGATTCTGCAACTCTTTGGACCTCTACTTAACTACTTAATATATCCCGTTATTTTGTGTTTTGTTGAAAGTGGTGGGGAGCGGTTTCCAACACTTTGTTCCAAAATCTTCCTTAGGTGTTCAACTGGGTTGAGATATGTTGACTGCAAAGGCTACAGCATATGAGTCACATCATTTTAATGAGGTTCCTATGGAAGCACCTGCATTTGTTATTCTGTATATAGTACCCATCTGTATCTAATTACGTTTGTATCTAATTAATGGTGTGTGGTGTGTGTGTGTGTTGTGTGTGTGTGTGTGGGTGTGTGTGTGTGTGTGTGTGTGTGTGTGTCATTTTTACGTGTACACTGTGGTAGTGGGTCCATCCAGTTTGTGGCCATGACAGTATCAGCTGCAAATGTAACATTGAAAATGTTACAGTATAGAAGAAGAAGCATATGTTCAGTGCATGAAAGTGATGACTATTCAAGAGTAGCCAAATCTCTCAGTTTTCTTCATTTTCAATAATGTCTCCATCCATACTCTATGCTAACATTAGCGCCATCAAGCTGCAATGATTTGCCATAAATTAATGCAGAATGCACACACAGTCACCTGCGGAGTCCCCCAGGGGTCAGTCCTTGGCCCCATCCTCTTCATCATTTACATCCTCCCCCTCGGCCACGTCATCAGTCGCCATGGAGTCTCATTTCACTGTTATGCCAATGACACACAACTGTACGTGAAATATGACTCACAACCCACTGCAACTACAGCACCATCGTCTTCAACTCTCACCACTTGTCTGGAAGAGATAAAGGTGTGGATGAAACACAATTTTCTCCAGTTAAACAGCTCCAAAACCGAGGCAATCCTTGTTGGCACCTCACATCAAGTACAGTCATCCTCCATAACCGGTATAACTATCTCTGGTCAAGACATTCCCCTCTCCACAACAGTCACCAATCTTGGTGTAAGATTTGATCCACAACTCACCTTTGAAGCCCATATCAAAAACCTCTGCAAGATCTTCTTCTATCATCTCAGAAATATTGCAAAAATCCGTTCTACACTCACCCTAGCTGATGCTGAAAAACTGGTCCACGCCTTTGTCTCCTCCAGACTGGATTACTGTAACGCAGTTCTAATCGGGATCCCTATCAAGAGTCTGCAGAAACTGCAATATGTTCAGAACAGTGTTGCAATGATCCTGATGAGAGTGCGAAAGTATGACCACATCACACCCATTCTCCACTCACTTCACTGGCCTCCCGTTTCTGCTAGGATTGAATACAAGGTCTCAATTCTCACCCACCAGTGCATCTATGGAAATGCCCCCCCCCCCCCTACCTGAAAGAACTACTCATCCCTCACACTACAACACGATCCCTCCGCTCAAACAACTCCAGCCGCCTCCTAATTCCCACAACTAAGCTCACCACCATGGGTGATCGTGCATTCTGCTCTGCCGCTCCTCGGACGTGGAATGCCCTCCCTGACCATCTAAGGGCACCACAGACTTTTGAGACTTTTAAAAAAGGACTAAAAACATTTCTTTTTAGCAGAACTTATGAGTTTTAACTTTGCACAAAAATGTTGTTGCACTATTTATAGATATTTTACACTGATGGTTTTTTTACCTTGCTTTTATGATCTTACTGTAGCACTTTGAGATTTGTTTAAATGTAAAGTGCATTACAAATAAAATGTATTATTATTATTATTACAACAGGCTTAAATGAACTGACTACATAAGTTATACAACTTACAGTTCTCAAAGACGCACACACACACAATCTCAACTGATTAACCTCCAACGGGACAGCTAGTCTCTTTTTCTTTTCTCTCTTTTTTCTCTGTGTTACGCATGTCCGCGCTATTCTTCGACGTGATGACCTCTTGTACAAAACTACAAGAGGTCATCACTCTACTACAGTCACAAGCCAATTTTTAAAATGTAAGGAATAGAAAGTACCGATATTTGTGTTAAAATGTAAGGAGTTAAAGTAAAAAGTTCCTACAAAAAAATAGTAAAGTAAAAATATCAGAAAAATCTACTTAAGTACAGTAACAAAGTATTTGTACTTCATTACTTCCCATCTCTGAACAGGGGTGATAATGTACTTGATGATAGGCATTTACAGCTATTTCAGCATTTGCTTGGAGCTTATTCAGCCAGCACAAATATTGCATACTGTCTTAATGGTGCCATATCCAAGGAGCACGTCAGAGCCTATTCACTTGCTTTTAGATGACATGTTCTTTTCTTTTTAAATAACATGGAAAAGGTCCCTGTAGTTCTTTGTACTTTGTACCCAAAACATGTATATGTCACAGACACACATAGAATTACAATATCAACCAAATTTGCAACTCCCCTCAGCTCTACACAGTGGAGTGTCAGCCCTGTAGAAATACAATGAGAGGGAAACACTAGTTAGTTGTCATGGAATGACAACACACGTCAGTCTTACAATAAAGTGTGTCACACTTAATATCCTTTAATGAATAATATAAGATGACTTACCAATAGAAATGACTTACCAATAGAAATATGAAGCATTTAAATCACCCATTCCTCTCTAGCAACAAGGAAATAGACATCATTCTACTTGTTTGTAGCAACAACATTTGTTCAATTGAATTGTGCACTCTTCTATACTGTATATCCCGAGCACACTGAACACTGAGCCTGAAGGCAGTGATCCCAATTTACTCTACTTTAATACTCTCTGTTCCAGTCCTCACCTATGGTCATGAGTTCCAACAAATAGCCACAGAGTGAGATGGCAGAATTAGTAGAGTCATCCATACTTTGAGAAATTGCTTAGTGTAGCCAACACTGGCATCAAATACCTTGATTTCTTGGGGAAGATTTCTTTGTTTGCACAGCCCACTTGGTCACTAGTGCTGCAGGTTCACCTTTTGGCACTGTTTGAGGAACTTTAACATCTGGAAGAATTTCAAAGCAGAAGTCAAGTTGAGCTGGTTAAGGCGATCAGAATTGCCCTTCTGGTCGTCTCCCTGTGGAGGTTTTCCAGGCATATCCAACTAAGAGGAGACCCCAAGGCAGACACAAAACACGCTGAAGGAATACAAATCCCATCTGGCCTAGGATTGCCTTTGGCCAGACCCAGAAGCACTGGAGGACATGACAGGAGAGAAGAACAGTAGCCTTCTGCTACAGCAAGTCTGATTATTTTCTGCCACCTTTCTGTCTGTGATAAAGAGAGGGGGAGTATATTCATGAAAGCTAAACAGCTGATGTAAGTCCAAACTGTCTGCGAGCTTCTCCTGGCAATACGGTGATTTGTCGACTATGCGACAGCAAGTCACATACTTATGACAGAATCATTAGCCCCTTTTTGCAAAAACGTCTGCTACGGAGTCATATCGTGAGCTACAAGGTAATGGAGCCTTTTATACATTGTTGTGTTTCTTTAGAAATAAACAATGGACTAATAGATTCTTGAAACACTTCAGGTAAAAAGTTATTCACTGTAAAAGTGACGCCAAAATGAATGGCAGTCAATGGGATGGCTTCGTAGCATTGAAATGGCGCCTTGGGATCTACGCTTAGAGAGGAGAGGCTCACCCCCTTGGCCAACCCCCATCTCTCGCCCCCTTTCATGTCTATCCACTGTCACTTTAATAAAGGGAAAAGCCCCCCAAAAAATGTTTAAAAAAAAAAAAGTCCTTGTGACTTCAGCTGTTCCGTAACAAATCCGGTGGGTATTGACGGTTCCAATTTAATATTTTCTAACCATTTTAAGCACACATAAATATTTACTTTCTATCTTTTCTTTAATACTACATTTTACATTTTGCATAGAGCATCGAACATTTTTGAACAGACAATCAATGCTTAAAAAATAGAACTATATAAATTACTCTGGGAAAATTACTTAATGGGAAATTCACACACATCTAAAGTGTTACGGGGAAGGACGGACCCAAACGCACAGCTCAAAGTAAGGTTATTTATTAAGGGGAAAGAGAGGGAAAGGGGAGTGGGAGGACGGAGGAGCGAGACCCGGGGATGGGAGCCAGGGAACCAGTGAGGGCAGATGGATGGTGCAGGGAATGCCGGGGTTGAGTCCTGAGGGGGCCGGGAGCGAAGGCAGGGAAGGAGGATGGCGAAACGGGAGAGGCAGGAGGGCGAGTCCGGGGAGTAGGTGGCTGAGGAGAAGGCAGTGGGGGTCGGAGACTGACGCGTTGCAGCAGATAGGATGGGTGAAGGGGGGCGCGAGGGAGGAGGACCAGGAGGGGAGCCAGGAGCCAGCTGACCGGAGTGGAACTGAGGATGGAAAAGACAAGAGAGGTAAGTACAGGGAGTTAACATGCAAACAGACAAGTTTCTACGCCTTAAAGCAGTCGGTACTAGGAGTTCACCCAGGTAGTAGCGACGACGATCAGGTGAAGACTGGAGTGAAGAGCCGGAGTAGATATACTGGTGGTGATGATGATGGCAGACAGGTGTGGAAGGCGGGAGCGAGAGCAGGCTGGCAGGTGTGGAGAATGAGCCGGTTGATTGTACACAGGAAGCAGGTGTGGGCGGTCAGCTGGCATTGGAGATGAGGGAGAGGAAAAAACAAAAAACAAACAGCAGGCAGAGAAGCGGGAACAAAAGGCAGAAAGAAAAAACAAAAACACAAAATCAAATAAAAGGACAGACTCACGGTCAGCCGGGCCCCACCACAACAGTACCCCCTCCTCAACGGACGCCCCAGGCGGACCACCAGGCTTGCCAGGATGGGCCCTGTAGAAATCATCCAGGAGAGTGCGGTCCAGGATTTGGCTGGCCGGGATCCAGGAGCGTTCCTCGGTCCGTAGCCGGCCCAGTCCACCAAGTACCGATAACCCCGACCCCTACGTCGCACGTCGAGGAGGCGGCGTACCGTGTAGGCCGGGTGGCCGTCGATCAGCCGCGGAGGTGGTGGAGCTGCCACTGGGACGGAGAGCGCGCTGGTGGAGACGGGTTTGATCCGGGAGACGTGGAAGACAGGATGGACCTTGAGATGGGACGGTAATGTGAGCCTCACAGCAGTGGGGTTAAGCACAGCTCGACCGTGTAGGGACCCACGAACCTCGGCGTGAGCTTCTTGGATGTTGTTTGCAGCGGGAGGTCCTGGGAGGACAGCCACACCCTTTGGCCGGGCTGGTAGGCGGGGCTGGTCTTCGGTGGCGGTCGGCCAGGCGTCTGTTGCGGGATGACGTCCGTTGCAGCGCGGCCCTGGCCTCCCTCCATACGCGTCTACACCGCCGTAGGTGTGCCTGGACTGACGGGACCGCTACTTCCTTCTCCAGGGCCGGGAAGAGCGGGGGTTGAAACCCCAGAGCGCACTTGAAGGGGGACATCCCAGTGGCAGCGCTGGGCAGGGAATTGTGGGCGTATTCGATCCATGGGAGGTGGGCACCAGGAAGAGGGGACACGGTACGCCACACACCTGAGGGCTGCTCCCAGGTCCTGGTTGGCCGCTCGGTCTGCCCGTTGGTTTGCGGATGGTGTCCGGACGACAGGCTGGCCGTAGCACCCAGGGCTTGACAGAAGGATTTCCAGGCTTGGGAGGTGAACTGGGGTCCCCGGTCAGACACGATGTCTTGGGGTATGCCATGGAGCCGGAAGACGTGGAGGACGAGAATCTTGGCGGTCTCCAACGCCGTGGGAAGCTTCGGCAGGGGTATGAAGTGGACTGACTTGGAGAAGCGGTCCACCACTGTCAGGATAACGGTGTTGCCCTGGGAATTCGGCAACCCGGTGACGAAGTCCAGGGCGATGTGGGACCAAGGCCGACCGGGGATGGGTAGGGGGCGGAGTAGACCGGCGGGCCGTTGATGGGATGGTTTAGCCCGGGCACACACCTCGCAGGCGGCCACGAAGTCCCGGCAGTCCTTCTCCGCTGTGTCCCACCAGAAGCGTTGGCGGAGCAGGAACAGCGTGCGGGCCCGGCCGGGATGGCAGCTAAAGCGGGAGGCGTGTGCCCACTGCAGGACCTGGGAACGGGCTCCGGGAGGGACGTAGAGTCGGTCTGCCGGTCCGGTACCAGGGTCGGGGTCGGTGGTCTGGGCACGGCGGACGGTGGACTCCACTTCCCAAACCAGGGAGGCCGCCAGGCAGGAGCGAGGAAGGATGAAGTCAGGCGGGCTCTCAGGATCATCAGGGGCGTGGAGGCGAGACAAGGCGTCCGGTTTGGTGTTTCTGGGTCCGGACGATAGGACAGAGAGAATTCAAAACGGGCAAAGAAAAGGGCCCACCTGGCTTGCCGGGAATTGAGTCTCTGGGCGGAGTGAAGGTAGGAAAGGTTCTTGTGGTCAGTCCAGATGATGAAAGGCTGCTGGGCACCCTCCAGCCAGTGCCTCCATTCCTCCAACGCCAGCTTGACGGCCAGGAGCTCCCGGTCCCCCACACTGTAATTCTGTTCTGTGGGAGAGAGGCGTTTGGAAAAAAAGGCACAGGGGTGAAGCTTATGGTCGGAGGGTGAACGCTGGACAGAGTGGCTCCCACCCCCGAACTAGAGGCGTCTACCTCCACCACGAACTGGAGGGAGGGGTCGGGATTGGAGAGGACAGGGGCGGTGGTGAACAAGGACTTAAGACGTGCGAAGGCTGCAGCGGCCTCGGGGGACCAAACAAACGAAACAGACGGGGAGGTGAGGCGAGTGAGGGGGGCGGCTACGGAGCTGTAGTGGCGAATGAAACGCCTGTAGAAATTGGCGAAACCCAGGAAACGCTGCAACTGCTTAACAGAGGTGGGGACGGGCCAGTCCACTACAGCTTTGATTTTGTCGGGGTCGGCACGTAGCCGCCCGCCTTCAATGATAAAACCGAGAAAGTGAACGGAGGGGACGCTGAACTCACACTTCTCTGCTTTGACGTATAACCGATTTTCCATGAGCCGCTGCAGCACTAACCGGACATGTTCGGTGTGTTGGACTGGGTCGCGGGAGAAGATCAGAATATCGTCCAGGTAAACAAACACGAAGCGGTGGAGGTAGTCACGGAGCACATCGTTGACCAGGGCCTGAAACACAGCAGGGGCGTTAGTGAGACCAAAAGGCATAACCAAATACTCGTAGTGACCTAACGGCGTGTTAAACGCCGTTTTCCACTCGTCCCCCTCCCGGATCCGGACTAGGTGGTAGGCGTTTCTGAGATCGAGCTTAGTAAAGACGGCGGACCGGGAGAGGGACTCGTGTACGGAATCCATAAGGGGCAACGGGTACTTGTTTCTGACGGTTATGGCGTTGAGCCCCCGGTAATCGATGCAGGGACGGAGGGTCTTGTCCTTCTTGGCTACAAAGAAGAAGCCGGCGCCCAAAGGGGATGAGGAAGGGCGGATGATGCCGGCGGCGAGGGATTCTCTGATGTACTGCTCCATAGCCTCTCTCTCCGGACCGGACAGCTTGAACAAACGGCCACTGGCAGGGGAGCGTCCGGGAGAAGGGCTATGGAGCAGTCATAGGGGCGGTGGGGGGGCAAGGACATGGCCTGGTCCCTACTGAACACCAAGGCCAGGTCGTGGTATTCAGCAGGGACCAGAGACAGGTCTGGGGGTTTGGGAGGTGGTGTGTCAGCATCGAACGTCTTACGGGGGCTCGGGCGGCTAATAGGCAGCTGGAATGACATTCGGTGCTCCAGTTTCTGATCTTCCCCCGCGCCCAGTCCACATTAGGGTTGTGAGTTTTGAGCCAGGGGAGTCCGAGTACTACAGGGGTAGTGGGGGAGGAGATGAGGTGGAGTGAGAGACGCTCGTGGTGGTTGCCGGAGGTCAGGAGGTCTAGTGGGGGGTGCAGTGAGTGACGGTGGCCAGGTTCTGACCGTTGAGGCTGGTGGCGCGGAGGGGTGTGTCGAGAGGAACGTGGGGAATGCTGAGTTGACGGGCTAGCTCTACATCAATGAAGCTCTCGTCGGCTCCGGAATCGACTAGCGCCCCCAGAGGAACGGACACGTTGCGCCAGGACAGGGAAACGTCAAGCAATAAGCGATGTGGGGGAGTGGTACGGCTCGCCAGAGCACCCACCGCTACTGGCGAGCCTGGTCTTTTGGCCGCACTGGGCAGGTGGAGAGGAAGTGGCCCGATAAGCCACAGTATAGACACAAACCAGAGCGGCGGCGGCGTTCGCGTTCCTCTGGGGTCAGGTGGGCTTTACCTAGCTGCATGGGTTCGGACGGTGGCGGGGAAACCGGCCGTGCCGGAGGAGCGGTGGGGCGTAGCTGGGAAGGCGAGGGAGCAGAGACCCTAGGCGGTGGCGGACTAGGCCGGGCAGAGGTCGAGCCGCGATGGTGGCGTTCTCGGTCCCTCCCCGGAGGCGGTTATCCAGGTCGGTGGCTACACCGATCAGGCTATCCAGGTCTTCCGGCTCGTCCCTGGTGGCCAAAAGGTCCTTCAGCCGGTCACTGAGGCCCACCAGGAACAAGCTGCGGAGAGCCCTGTTGTTCCACCCCGACCCTGCGGCCAGGATGCGGAAGTCAACGGAGTACTCCGCGACGCTACGGTCTCCCTGACGGAGAGACATCAGGCGAGAGCTTTTCTCCAAACCCTGTACGGGCTGGTCAAACACCCTCCTCATCTCCTCCTCAAAGGAGGGATATGAGACAAGGAGCTCGGGCCTCGCCTGTCTCACCGCCGTGAACCAAGAGAGCGCGCGGTCACGGAGCAGCCCAGCCACAAAACACACCCTGGCCTCGTCGGAGTGGAAAGTTACTGGCTGTCTGCTGAACACCAGGGAGCACTGCACTAGGAAACCCTCGCACGTCCCCAGCACACCGGAGAACTTTTCGGGTGGAGAGACCGGAGTTTCAAAAGGGGGTGACGGAGCTGAATTACCCGAGGTGGAGCGTGTAGGGGGTACGGGCGGAGAAGACGGGCTAACTGGTGCTGGGTCAAAAGCGAGAGTTGAAGGATCAGGGGAAGTGATCTGCCTGCCTAGCCGCTGTACCTCCTCAGTAAGGGAGCGAAGCGCCTCGGCCATAGCCGTAAGGGCAGAGGCATGATGGCCGAGCATAGCCCCCTGGGAGGCCACAGCGAAGGATAAATCGGGCGGGGAAGGCGAAGGATTGCGGGTTGGGGAAGAGCCGGCTGGGTCCATAGCTGACCTGATCGTACTGTTACGGGGAAGGACGGACCCAAACGCACAGCTCAAAGTAAGGTTATTTATTAAGGGGAAAGGGGAAAGAGGGGAAAGGGAGTGGGAGGACGGAGGAGCGAGACCCGGGATGGGAGCCAGGGAACCAGTGAGGGCAGATGGATGGTGCAGGGAATGCCGGGGTTGAGTCCTGAGGGGGCCGGGAGCGAAGGCAGGGAAGGAGGATGGCGAAACGGGAGAGGCAGGAGGGCGAGTCCGGGGAGTAGGTGGCTGAGGAGAAGGCAGTGGGGGTCGGAGACTGACGCGTTGCAGCAGATAGGATGGGTGAAGGGGGGCGCCGAGGGAGGAGGACCAGGAGGGGAGCCAGGAGCCAGCTGACCGGAGTGGAACTGAGGATGGAAAAGACAAGAGAGGTAAGTACAGGGAGTTAACATGCAAACAGACAAGTTTCTACGCCTTAAAGCAGTCGGTACTAGGAGTTCACCCAGGTAGTAGCGACGACGATCAGGTGAAGACTGGAGTGAAGAGCCGGAGTAGATATACTGGTGGTGATGATGATGGCAGACAGGTGTGGAAGGCGGGAGCGAGAGCAGGCTGGCAGGTGTGGAGAATGAGCCGGTTGATTGTACACAGGAAGCAGGTGTGGGCGGTCAGCTGGCATTGGAGATGAGGGAGAGGGAAAAAACAAAAACACAAAATCAAATAAAAGGACAGACTCACGGTCAGCCGGGCCCCACCACAACATAAAGTGCAATATTGTGGAAGAACCATTGCTTCTTTTCACATTTCTCTAAACTGGAAAGCGTTTAAAACAGTAATGTTAATGCTGCGTGTTGGAGGAATACACAGCGTCTCCTGCAGCGGGACCTCAGAGACAGAGGATCGGTCACTGCAGCGTTCGCTAACATTAGCTTCTTGTCTCATCTGGGGTCTGATAAACAGTAAATTCATCTATTTTCCGATACACTGTAGCTGTGAGTGCGGTTTTCATGCTCCAGTTGTTCAGCCTCAGAGGGGAGAGAGAGCAGCTGACCGTTCGCCTGAGATCAGTGGAGCACACTGCTCTGCAGAGCTTTTCTGACATTTAATATTCACATAGCATATGTCAGTCTGACCTGGCCAATTCCAGTCACCGGCGGTCAATCAGTGCATCTCTAGTGGAAATTAGGAGTTAGAGGGCGAGGCCTATACGAAATAGAACAGGACTTTGTGGTGAAATGTAGTCGGATGCAAAAGCCCCCTTCCCTTGCTGAATTATATTCCATCATAGTTTATATTTTGAATTGTTACCTGCCACCAGAATTTTGTATTTTACTCGGCATAAACTAAAACGTTTTCACCATAAAATAAATTTGTGTCAAAAAATGAATCAGAATGCAGGAAATTAAGTTATTGACACTCAAAATGTGTATGTGTCCTACTTGGTTATTTGCACGGAGACTGTTCATAATCATTGTATTTCAACATGCTCTCTGCAGAAAGACACACCGCACTGTGACACTAAATTGCATAATTGCCGAAGTTAGTCCTTTTATGCTGCTGAGCCTAGCTATTATTTCAAATCTAATTAAACTGAGTGACCAAACTGTGAAACCAAAACAAGCTGTTGAGTAAAGCTAATAGTTAAATTCCTAGTTTTGTTATGAGTGCAATTTGTCATATGGTCAAGTTGGTTTGAACAGCTAAGGAGCTGAATACGAATCAGCTTTTCAGCTTGAGTATCTTAACGTGCACGGTGTGCAAAGTGAATCTTTGAAGAGAAGATATAAAAGGGTAATTTGACGGTGAAGAAGTGATCTGTTAAATTGTTTTCCAACCCATATATTAATTTACGATGTCAGCCAAGAACCAATTAGCTTTGTTACCAACTGTCCTCTTCCTTTGGAGGAGTTGGTAATGTAACAGATGCCAGCAGAGTCCCAAGAGACTGGTCCACTTAATGTATTCATTGATTGATAATGTGTTTATTTGTTCATTAATTTGCGTGTAATTGTGTAATGGGCAGCTCTTGCTGTGAGACCTGTTTTTAAATACCGTGACCACGGTGATTTGCCGAGACAGAGCATAAAACAAAACAATTTAACTTCCATAATTTGTCATGACTCACCATGTAAAACGAGTAATCTTCAAGAGTAGCCTCAGACTGAATTTAAATGTAGAATTACTTCTTTTTTTTTTTTAGATTGTTTTTGGGCATTTAATGAGAGGACAGCTGAAGAAGTGAAAGTGGATAGAGAGGGGGAATGACATGCAGCAAAGGGCCGCAGGTCGGAGTCAAACCCCGGCCCGCTGCGCCGAGGAGCACACTTCTATATATGGGCGCCCGTTACCAACTGAGCTATCTGGGTGCCCAGAATTGCATTTTTAACGTTGAGCAATCAGTGGTTTAACCTTGTGGGCTAAAGAATACACAAGTGAAATCATGCATGTTTCTGTGTATATATATGAAAAAAAGAAAGATGTTATTGCCCTCTGAAACCTTTCTAATACAACATCAACATAATGAGAATCAAGTGTCAATGTGCCAACACAGGAATGTTTTCATATTGAAGTGTCACATTAAAGGTATTTGGATGCTAATTTTTGCAGTTCATCTACTACAGTTGCAGTTCAACTACACCCTTTTGTGTTGTCTTACGGTTACAGGACCTTAACTCAGCTCTCCCAAACCTCGAGCGAGGTGTACTTTCCCAGGAGAGGGTTAAAAAGGATTAGGGGTTGTTGCATACCATTGACTGTTTTTATAATCAATTATGTAATATCCTAATCACACTGAAGGTGAGTGAATCATTAAAAGTTAAGCATATGAAAATGTAAAAAAGATAATCTAAGGGTGAGGTAAAATGCAAATAATACACCAGTGAAATCACACGTTTCCGTGTGTTGATAAAGGAAAATTAAAGATGTAATTGTCCTTTCTCAGCCTTATGAGAATCAAGTGTTAATGTGCCAACACAGGAAATATGTATCTACTCAAAATGAAGTGTCACATTAAAGGTATTTTTATGCTGTGAAGTTAGATAGATAGATAGATAGATAGATAGATAGATAGATAGATAGATAGATAGATTCCTGCCAATGAATATGGTATAAATGGTGAGAATTTTAATGGATGTAAATGGGGTTGACCAGATGGATACTGTAGCTTTTTTCCACTGTTTTCCATTATTCAAGTAAAACTCCCTCTTAATGTGTTTTAATTGTAAAATAAAATAATAACTATGATGTCATTTTGTTGTACTGGGCTGCTTAGAATCACCCTAATCCAAAAGTCTGTTCATCTATGCTAATTGGCGCACAATGTTTCTAACTTCATGTTTTAACACATCACTGTTTATTTGCGTCTTGTCTTGGCAGGAAAAGCACAGGTGTAACTGATTAAGTATCTAATTAACAGGGACTCATGTCAGTATAAGCAAGCCAGCACAATAGGAATTTTCACGGAAGACATTTTGTCACAGTAGGAACAACACAGGTGGAAATAATAAAGTTAATGATCGTTCAATTCCATTTAGCTACTTTGATTTTAGGTCCCTGGGGTGCTTCTCACGCATCTAATTTGTTATTTCCTTGATCCTCTGACAAACAAGGAGTCATTGGTCTGCCATCTTGAAGGCCGTCTCAAAGTTCTTATTTCTGCCTTGAGGAGCAAGGATCAAGGAGGGATCTCTGAGGAGCAAAGAAGCGAGGATAGACAAGCGCAGCCTTCACCAGAAGCCTTATCTCTGCCCCTACATCTGGCAAATTTGAACGGGATGGCAGAGGAACAGCAGAAGTGTAAGTGCCCGTTTTTATGTTGTGCTTTGGAATAGAACAAAATGTTAATGCAACAGGGGTTTGTAGTTTAAAGTCTAGTTATGTCATAACATTTCACTTCCTACATGCTTCTACTGCATCTGTTGTTTAGACATTGGTTACTTTTCTTAGCATTCATTATGTAACTTTGCACCGGTAACAAAAATACCAATATTCTTGTAACTGCAGATTTTATGTATAGCTGCTCATTTCAACAACTAAACTGTCACTGATACAGGACGAATCATCAATTGTTCTGAATTTTTTATTAGATCATGGTAATTTTCTACCCTGTATGATCATCAATGCAATGTCACCCTGTCACCATTATTCACTTTATACATACTAAATGGGTGTGTGTAATTATTATGCGTCTTGCTTACTTAAGTGATCACACAAGGCTCTTCCTCTCACTTTGAATATGAGACTCTTATGAGTCAAGTGGCATGTGTGAGAATACACCTTCCTAGTAACAACAAATCAACTTTGAATTATACATTTCCACAGTTGCATGTGTTATTGTCACATTCACAAGAAATACCCTTTTACTGATTTTGAACATAACTATCTTGTGTCTGGGTTCATACTAGGGATGTAAGGTAACCTGTGTTGTATTCTGCAGGGAAATCTTAAGAAGGAGGAAGAGGAGGAGGACCAGTGGGTTCAGGCTGTGCAAGCCAACACAAACAGATTTGGGTTTTGCTTTTTTATAATTAGAAAGCAATAAGTGTGTATCTTTTTTAATCATGTATTTAATGGCAGCCGCTGGAGCAATTGTGGCCCTTTTAGGGCAATGCTCGTGTTTCAATCAGCAACGACGCAGCACAACCTGGAAGCATCCCAGAGTGGTATTTAGGACTAAGGTCCGTTAAACTTGGTTAATTTCAAAAGATGGCAGTTAACTAATGGTTTCACATGAAACACGAACCCTGGTCTTTTAAGTGAAAATCCTGTGTTTGTCCTGCTTGTTTAATGATTAATCCGGCTCGGCCAAAACACAGGGCAGACGCACCTAGTGGAAGTTATTTGTAAGGTCCGTAAAACTCTAAAAATGGGTGTACTTCAAAAAGTGACAGTTGAGTTAGGGTTTCACACAGGGCAAAAACCATGTTCTCCTGAGTAAAAGTCCTGTTTGTTTGACCAATCCAAAACCTCGAACTGGCTTTGGCGATCTTATTCTTTGTCCCCTCACTACAGCCACAAGAGGTCGCCGCCTAACAAGAGCAATAAGTATCGGTCGTTAGGAGCTGCTTCCACAATTGTCGCTTTCTGGGTGAGGATAGTCTGCTCTATGCCAAACAAATTTTATGAAATTCGTATCCAATCTTCATGAGAAAATGTTTCATGACCTCAGTCATGGTTAATTTATTGAAATACATACTGTACATACCAGTTTCATAGCCATTTGAATGGATATTGGATATTGAATGCTTTCATTCCTTGTTCCCTAGATACAGGCGTAGCACTTTGGCAGAAAGATGGATGAGCTGTCTCATTTTCATTTTAATGAAAACAGATGGAAAATATCAGCAGCAGTACAAGCACAAACATTGTTTCCGGAGCATGATTTGATACCATTATGATTTTGCCATTTTTATAACAGCTCAGTGGTTTGCTAATGGCTTTGCTAGTGTTGGAAAGAGAAGAGAGAATATTTGAGGCATGTAGTCTAAACGTGTGTGTGTATTCTGCCTTCTTTCTAATTCTGACATGCAAAACCTACATCTCCCATTTGCCTTCAACTCAAGGGCAACTCTGCATTGGCATGATTTGATATGCTAATGCCGGATGTCATGCATGGGCATCATAATGAGTCATTTAGCGCCTGACTTCTCCCATTTCTATTGACACTACTGGTACATCCAGAGGACAGTGATTTCCCCTGTCTCCCTTAACTCAGTATATATGGATTTAACCATTGACTAACTGGATCTGTCCCGCACTTTAAAAGAGTTAACTACTGTATGATTGCCATTTCATATGATTCCCTGTTGAAGTTGGGTAAATTTCAGCTAGACAACAATTGATAGATGGAGTCACATATCTTTATATATTTCCTTTCCATTATGTTTCCCTAAACTAGCAGGATTATAGGATAGGATATTTTGTAATGCAAATTGAACAACAACTCCTTATAACCAGACCTCTCTGGGGAAAGTTGTTTTTTTTTCCTGTTGAAGAAAATAGTTGCCAGTGAAAGCAATATTTGTGGATTGTTTCTGAATAAATGGGACATTGTTTACAATAAGCTACACAGAAGTGAAAGGACCATGCGAGAAGTGGGCTGCAAAGAAGGTGGAGGCAAAGAGAAATCATTTGGCTTTAGCTTTTTTTAGAGAGACTTATGTGGACCTTCATATGGACAACTTTGTAGGTACTTATTTCTGTAAGAAATGTGGTGTAATATGATTATGTACCAACGCTGGTGCAAAAATACCATTTGTTTGCATAAAAAACATGGCTTACTCTAGTTGACTACAAAGTCTATGACAAACCTTGCTGTGAAAGTGAAACTATTTAGCTTCTTAAGCTTTGTACATTCATATATAGACACAGTAAAGGGTACTATTATATAGCATTTTCAGGATAATACTCGCATTTTGTGTTTGTACTACATGTTTGCATGCTTTTAATGTTTAATACATATATACTGTATATTTTTCTCATACTGCCCATGGTTGCTGCACTTGTATTCACCCTCTGAATGAGACCCTCTGTTGGAGCGC
>NW_022602594.1:0-30643 GCF_008692095.1 Etheostoma spectabile | reverse complement strand
TCTCTTTTCGACGCTTCAACTTCTGCCTCGCCACCATATGTAGAAGGCCTGCATCTCTCCTTCATGTGCTTTAAATCGACTTCAGGGCTTCAGTAGTGAAGGTCTGCAGGGTCCAGTCTTTTTGGGCTTTTTCCAGCTGGGATGTCAGATGCTCCGTTTCCATGGGTGGGGAGGGGACACCTCAGCCAGAGCCTCATCCCCGGGCTGTACGGAAGACTGGGATCTTTCACGTATCTCTTTGCCTCCTTCCCATGTTCTTGAGAGCTCCTCCATCTTTCTCAACTTATCCTTCAGCTCCTGAACTTGAGCCGCTCCACTCATCTCCAAAAGCTCCCCAACCTAACTCCACGTGGGTTTTACTTACCGTGAGCTTCTGTCTCTCCTTACAAGCTCCATCTTTGACTCTCAACTTCCTTTTTCAGGCCTCCTTCTCTCCCTTCACCTGCTCCAATTCAACCTTCAGGTCTTCAGCAATGAGTACTGCAGGTCCAGATCTTTTTGGGCTTTTCGCAGCCTGTTGCTGGTTTTGACCAGTTGGGATCTCAGATGCTCTGTTTCCCGGGTGGGGAGGGGACACGTTCAGCCAAAAGAACTTTAACTCACCTATCTCCTTCTGCATCAGCTCTTTCTCATGGCCCCAACCGCTGCCCTCTCTCTGGAGTTGGAGTGATTGAGGAGATCGGCCAGCAGGTCCTCCCGGATGATTAGGTGAACTCTTCCCTCAGATTCACATTGGGTGAGTGTCGCCTCGCCGTCCTTCAGCTCCAACCGTACCTGGGTCAATGACGTATAAGGATTTTCAAGAGGCAAATTTTAAAATATATAACACAATAGTTTCTATTGTATTTTTTCGAACTACACAGTGTCAGTTATGCATGAATCTATGTTTAACATGTTTATTAAGTGATCTTAGTATTTTTTCACGCACATGAATTGGCCATGACCATAAAAAATGTAATGTGGTGCGACTGTGAAAAACCTTAAATTACATAATTCTTAGAATCATGATGGGAATATTCACTCAAGTTCTGAGTAATATGAGTATAAAATCAAAATGTTGGCATTATTTAGATTTTTATTATTATTTAATTTTCTGTTGTTTTCCAATACAACAGTCACCTCTTGTATGACATTAGCGTACTACTTTTTCCTGTAATATGTATGAAACGAATAAAAATATCCAAAGAATACATTTATCCAAGTATACAATGTTTTTTTCAATTTCAGTCAATGAATTCATATACTACATTTCATTTACTGAAAATTACAGCTATACTGGTCGCACCACATGATGCATGGTCGCATCAAATGACAGGAAGTCCTCATATTAGGTTGGCATTAAAAATACCTTTTTTGCAATTCCAATAAATTGCATGCTAAATATTTAGTGAAATCATGTTTTATTCCAGTTTCCTTCATTCAAAAACATTTTGATTACATTTTCATTTTTTTATATCATTTCAATGACCATAACGTTTAGGCCTTTTTCACAACAATGCTTCTTTCCATTAATTTCAACTGTACTTACTTATTGTCAAAAATCAAAACTGCTACAATGGAACTATTCAGTGGGGCAACATCCCCCCCCATTTCATTTAATTTCACAAATTGTCATATTATCTAATATTATGCCATTTTTTAAAATCACGCCACCTTCTGAACTTCACTCGTGAACTTATGACCCAAAGGGTCAAGAAACAAGAATATCAACACAACAGTAGAAAACGTTAAACTGGTCCTATTGATTCTATAATCATGTTCCTGCTTAACCCCAGCTGCTTGGAATTTCAGTCGCCTTCCTATTTCATTTCATTTCATTTCATATCATATCACAACATTGTCATATTCATTTTTCTAATATGCCATTTTAAAATCACACCATCTTATGAACTTCACTTGTGAACTTAGGACCCAAAAGGTTCAAGGAGCAAGGATATAAGCAGAACACTAGAAACATAAAATGTTATTGATCATGTTCCTGTTATAACCCCCAGCTGCTTTGGAACTTTTCCCAATCTTCCTTTCTCAACTTGGAGAAGCGAGAGGTTGCTGGCTCAGGCTCTGATATTATTGCCTGGATATCATGCCTAATTAAAAGATGCATCAACGGTCTGTGGCCACATGAATACATTTTTATCCCCTGACTGATGCTGGTGGCATTAACTTTGACCTCTTCTCCCACAACTTCTAGGACTTGGCCTACATATGGCAGTTCATCATAGGTCACAATTACAAATTTGCCATCTAAGTCTTGAAGACTCTCCTCTCTGGCTTGATGTAAGGCATGTGGTGTCTTGCAGGTCGACCTTACTAGGCTGATAGCAGAGGCATGTTTTCATCTCTCTGAATGGGTGCAGAAGCATGAAACCTCGCAGTGGGTTATTTGAGCAGGTTGTGAGGAAAGAATTGGATTAGTTATTACAGTTCATTCATCATAGTTCTTTATATATGTCTGTGCTTATCCAGTAGTGTGTCACGCAGAGAGCCAGACTTCTCAACCAGAATCTTGAACACACACTCCTCAGGAGTCTGAAGTTCGCCTCCATGGAGGACATGGCGGGTCAGCCTCCCTCTTCACAGCACCACCAATGCCGTCTGGCGCGCCTTTTCCGTGGGATCTTTCGGAGTAATTCCACGTCACGTATTTGAAGCCAAGAGGAATGGCACTGTACTGAGAAGTAGAAATTTGCTTTATTTCTGTACTGCGTGACGGTCCATCACTTATCACTGCAGTGCCGTAACGTTTGGGTGGGTTTCCCGTAGCTCTTTTAGTATGGGCTCCAGATGTGCCCAGACGCCCGCTCATCAATGGTGAGGTTGTCGGAGAGCGTTGCATACGACTGGTTGCCATCCACGGTGTACAGCACACCAGTATGTATTGTGGCTTGTTTCCTGCTTCCACCAAAATGATACGCCTGAATTTCGGTGCTCAATTTGCCGCATAATTTTCCGAAAAGTCAGTATGGAGGACTGCCTCAAATTCATTGAGATTTTGCTTGATGTATCGGAACTGTTCGGCCTGTTGGAGCCAGTTAAAACTGATGAATGGCTAAAGCCTATAGTTTCTGTCGGAACAGCTCCTTTAATCTCGTCTAGGTCCCTGTGTGTGTCTGCTTTGCTACATTGGCAAATGTTTTCTCTCCATTTGTAGTTGTAACTCTCTCCCTTGTTCCCAAGAGACAGTATCGCCGTTTTCTGTGTTAGGCATGTCAATCTCTTCAAAGCAGCACTTGGACAAACTCGATCCATGCATGCTTTATTTTAGTGTCACAATTATTCCCACTAACTCTGAGATACTAGTGGTCTTCAGCAGCCCTCTCTTTGCCAGTTTGTTCACCAACAGCCAAATGTTCTCATGCTCTGAACACGCACATGTATCACGTCCCTGGTCTTTGGCTCTGTGATGTAAAAGGGCCGGTTTCGAGTGAACTGTCTATAAGACATGGATAGATGCTGTTCTACCTCTGTCTGATACTGTGTATGAAGCTCAGTAAGAGGCTTTGTTAAAACTCTTCTTTGTGCTTTCAGTTTATTTTTGTGATAGTATCCTTTTTCCCTGGTAAAAGAAAAAGTTTTCATCTCTGTCAAAAACTGTATAACAGCTTGCCTTCTCTCTGTAAACAATTTCTCTTGTCCCTTTTGCTTGACCTTTCCACTTGGACCTTGCTTTTGCCTTGCTATAACATCCTCTCACTCCTTGGTTTTTCTCATTTCTATTAGCTTTTTCCTCAGAAACACTTGTTTTTTAAGCGCGCTCTTCTCCCTCTGCAGTCTTGTGCAGCGTTTCTGATTTGAAGTTTTCTTTTCTCATCTTTCACTGGCGTGGACACACTGGTGTTAAAGTCATCATTCACTATTGGGTCCAATGGAATTACGTTTTGCTCTGGAACTACGTTTTCTGCTGGCTCTGGAACACAACTATGTTAAGGAGAACTGGTGGAAGTGTCTCCTCCATAGATGGCGGTGTGAGGTCTAATACTGGGTTTGCCATATTTTTTCTGTGCGTGTAAGCCCTGGTTGCAGCCCTCCATTCTCTCTCTGCTTCTTTCTCTTGTCTTGCAGTTCACTTGATTTAACATAATGCATCTTTCCCTGTTGCTTTCTCTCTGATAGCTGAAACAAACAGTATCATTTATAAATCTATGGCATAGGCCTACTATCCACTTTTGTTTTAATGTAATGTAAAAAAAATGTATTACCTACACAGAAAATAAATAGTATTACTTTTAATTTAATCAATTTAATGTTTCATATCAATTCATTGTTTTTTTTCCACATTGGAGAACAAACCTTTCTCTTCTCCTGGCAAGGTACGCTGCTCTTGCTGCGGGGTGTGAATTGACACGCTCCCTGTGGCGCGCAGACTTATCTTTGCTTGACGTGGCATCTGTTAAAAACTAAATAAATTAAATATTAAAACAAAGTTATGTTGGTAAAAGACATGTCGTCACTTATTTGTATGTATTTTTTCTCAGTATACTTCATTAAGCCCTTTCCTCCCAAAATGCTAAAAAGAATCTAGATAAAACTAGAAATAGATAGTAAGTCTGCTCTACAATATTTAAAAATTAATCAATTTTTGTAAAAATCATGAAAATAACACAAAATGTAAATTTATACAGTATATCTGTATACTGGCTGTAGATGTTATGATTGATTATTCTGACGATCCTTGTGTTATTCACTATTGTTGAAATTTAGATATTTTATGACCTTGTTACTTACTATTTATTAACAGCATAAAGTGTTTTTGTTTTATTTCATGATATATGTTTTTTGTTATAGTCTGCAACCTTGTTGTTTGTGCTGCTGCTTATCCTGGCCAGGACACTCTTGGAAAAGATTTTTAATCTCACTGAGTTTTTCTTCTGGTTAATAAAGGTAAAAAAAAAAATAATAATAAAATATTAATCATTGGAAAGTAATCTACAATAGTTGCACCACATGTGATTTTTACATTCTGTCAAGATTCTAGGGCTAGCATTAGCCTGTGCCACAAAACTAGCTAGTCTTCACTAAGGTCACCTTGAAGTATATTACAAAATACATTTATAAATAACACTACTTTATTTTTTCTTTTGAGGTCATACCGCATGACATCCAAATATGGAAACTGCATACCAGCACTTACAACATTACTTCTAAAAAAAAGGAGAGAGGGTTACAGACCTGCTTGCTCTTCCATGTGCTCTCGCTACTGGTGAATGATGCAGATTCCTGTCTCTCAGTGGAATTCAAAATAAAAGTCCCGAAATAGGAATTTCTTGATGGTCACATGATATTTCATAAAAGAGACAGGTTCGGACAATATTTGTTTGCATGCTATGGGGGAAATATCTGTTCAACACATCGGAAATTTCATATGGGATTACAAAACACATTAGAAAAATATGCCAAAAGGGAGAAAAAATAAATTTAGGAAGATTTAGAATAATTTTAAAGATGTTTAAAAACCAACAGTTATGGTCGGTCTCGCACCACATGACATTTAACCCTTTAAGCAGCCAGGGTCTTCATTGTTTTTTAACCCTTGTGTTGTCTTTCCGATAACTGTGAACTTGTCCTTCCAGTTCAAAATTGAAATATTTTTTTTTTTGTCTTTTCCCATCTTTTTGTCACTTTTTCTGATTTATTTGTCACTTTTTCCATGGTTTGGTGCATTTTTTAAAAACTGAGCTGGTTTAATGATAGATGTTACACTTATTCTTGAATTCTCATAGTCAACAATGCTCATTTATATCAAATTACACTTAAGTTTTTAGTTCAAAGGCAGAAATTATGAATTATTTTGGCTATAGTTAAGATCAGAGGATGTTGAGTGTTACAGATGGGTATATGTCAAAGTTTAGTCCGGATACTGTTAGAAAACATTAAAAATAATAAAATGCTATAAGATTAAATCAAACACTCAAATAATTCAATGAAGTAATCATTAATGAACAACGTATGGAATCATCCATTTATTTGGGGCAATTTGGTTGAAAGAAATCCATATTTCTGATATAAACACATTGAACGGGCCAGTTTGACCCGAGGACAACACAAGGGTTAAGCCAGAACCCCTTAACAGAAAGTGAGACAGAGCAGGGACCCCCATTGCAAAACAATGTATTACATTGTGTAAAATTAAGTTGCATATTAAACTGGGTTACAATAACATGTGGAATGGCCTGAAGCCTTTATAAATACATTGTTGGCATAGAATACTAAGCTATTAAATAAGAATTGTTGATTTGTTGAAACATGATTTTCTAAATCACGTTTAATGTTAATATCTGTGGATCTTAGTGACTAACTTACCTATAAGCCAGTGTGCTTATGACCAATGTTTTTTTCTCTTTAATCATATATGTTGGATTAATGTCAATACAATATTAGGGGTCCCGGACCCCTGTTGAAGATCTCTGCTTTAAGCACATAAAACCATACGTAATTCCAAATTATTTTTTAATTAACATATGGTTTCATGGAGGGGACTGATTTTACTAAAACATGGTGAATTATTATGACATTTTGAACTTTTAAGCTCAAGAAACTACGATCGGACAGAAAATGTAGGCGGCCGTCATGCCCCACCTGTTCTTCAAGGTAACTGAGGTAGAAATCGATTGGTTGATTCTCTCTGGTGTTGGAATTCCAGTGTTTTCCAGTGGTTTTTTTCTCGTTGCAATGTGCACCGTTGGATTGTCAAAGTCAGACTGTCTCTGATACAAACATGCTGTTTAGTGAAGTGAATGTGTGTCAGAACTCAAGTTGGGTCTAGTATTCAGTGGGTTGTATGACAACAAACATGTATTTTTTTTTTTTTTAGTCCCTATGGTTATTGATTCTATTCCATTCTATCTTTCATTCTATTGTTTGCTATGGGACACCAGTTTTTTTATGATTGAATATACAGTATAAATGTAATAATTTCTGATGATTCCTAAAATATGGCAGAAAGACCACTTTACAAATATGGAAAGGAAAAATATGAGCAGTACACACAAGTATGCATCAGTTGGGCCATCATTTTCTCTAACTCCACTCACCATTGCACTCAGCCACTACCTATTATTTAAGATGTGCATTTATCACAATAAAAATAAATAATAATAATAATAATAATAATAATAATATATAGAAGGGCATCGACATAAAATGTTGATATAGATGATTGTAAACAATAAACATGATCTTGACTTTGACTACATGCAACACTGTAGCCAATGATTTACATTTACTCCATACTCACCTGCTCCATGGCTGGGGATAATTTCCCATGTTGCATGTTAGAAACCTTGAAACACTTTTTATTAAACATAATTTACAAAGCTGTCGTATCACATTGAAAGCTGATTTGTGTCACTAGCAACCTACACCTGTCATCTGTCAACCCAGTTGCTTTTCGGATTTGAACAAACCGTTCAGGAGTTATACAGCAAAGGTGGGCCGTGCGTAATGGTTCATCTGTCCCTCCTGGACGGGACGAATGAAACAGCATGGGGGACGGAAGTATGTAACATACAGTTTAAGCCATATAACTTCCCACAACTTTATATTTCACTATATATCATGGATGGTTTCCCAAAAGGTGTTATTTTAGATTAGGTGTTATTTTAGACATAGATTGTTGCGTAAATGTCCGTCATCGTGAAGCGCGTATGAAGCGGTTATTGAAATATCATGCATGATGATTCTTCCATTTTATAGCTAAAACAGTATGATTTTACAGTTATTATGTTTCTAGTGTGGAAAATGTCGTTTCACTTGGTGTTTACGTGGGTTAGACCACTGCACATACAAATAACTCAAATCACTAAACCACTCCAACCTGTATTCCTGGTGGCACAAATATATTTTCATCTTTTCTAAAACTGCTTTTCCATGTCTCACCTACAAAAATTAGTGTATAAACACAGATAGTTGTGCATGTACTTACTTAAAATCCATAGAGTATAGCCAGTCCATATCCCATTATAGCCTGTTTTGCTTTCAAGAAGCATGCATATGAAAGTCTGGGATTTTGACTCAGGTTTCCATCATAATTGTCATTTCAGCTGTCTTATTCAACAAAGAATCAACTAAAGCAACAAAGACATATATGATCATGTCTCCATGTCTAACAGACTCACAGCTCACAGTGCAGTACTAATTGGGAGTTCCATGTTTGTGGGGATGTCCTCGTTGGACGGTTCCATCGCTTTACGCACGCATATGCTCTAGGAATGAATGGCATCTTTAACACAAATAACTAGGCCTGCAGGGTGTTTACAAATATTTTGGCCTACTTGAGTGTTGCTTTCATCACTTTGACTTACCATACCATTCAACATTTTTCTCAACTGCACAAATGTGACACAGTCGTGTACCGTCGTGCGTAACGTTACGCATGGTTCGCTCCACCTGCAGCCGTCAGTCTATAAACTCCTGCAAAGCTCTTTAAGCTCCTAGTTTTATTTCTGACTTCAGCAAAGATGAGTCACGGAGACCGTTACACCTCGTCGTCCTACGGAAGATTTTCGGGGATTCTCCAAGTTCCCCGTGGCCTCCTCCCGCATGGGCAGCGCCTCTCACCGGGCTCCCCGGGGCTCCGGGCCATGGCTGGCTCCCGCAACTGCGGGTCCTCCCTGAGCCTGTACAGACGGATCGGCCGCTCCACCTCTTACTCTCCGGTACCCAGTGACTCCCTTGACTTGACCCAGACCTCCGTGGTCAACAATGAATTCAAGTTATTAGAAACTAACGAGAAGGAGCAGCTGCAGGTATGTGTGACGGGCTGAAACTAATTTCCTAAAAAAATTAACTTTTATAACACTCCTCCAGATAATCCGGTGCACATTTCTGACTGATTCACTTCACACTCGTTCAGGTGTCCTTGGACTAAATCAGTTTAGATGAAAATAACTCATTCAGACTTTTATGAAGCCTGAACTAATGTCATTGTAATTGTTTTTTACTATGATGTAAGCAACAATTGTTTTACAAATCTTGCAAAAGGTGGCTGGCCCTTCTACCACTCAAAGATCATATCCTCCAGACACGTTTTAGTGCTATATTGCAGTTTTTTTTTTGCCAATTGCTAAAACATAATTTTGCAAACATAGGCTCGTTTTATCAAAATACTTCAATAATTCACAAAACCACACACACAAACTGCAAAATACCTCATATATCCTGCAAAATGAGCACTGCAACCCAAACTACTAATATATTTATTATTAAATCAAATATCAAATAGCAGACACTTCATTAACATTACCAGAGTTCCACCAACTACACACACTCTCATCTTCAGTATGCTTTGCTATAATACTAAAATAGTTTGTAAAAACAATTCTAGAAAATTCTTCAGCTTGTTCACATGCACAGATATATTTGCAGATACACACACATGCTATTAAAACATTTATTATTTTGAACTTTTCATAGTGCTTCCTTCCTAATTTAAGAGGTAACAGTTAACCATTGAGGTGTTTGGCCAGGTGGCACATACAGTACACTGGCCAATCAGCTCATGTAGTGTCATTTTGAATGGCAGCGTTTTGAAATGGCAAACATGGGACTTTATGTCAGATTGTTTTTGTCTTATGCAGAGAACCGTGGTCAGTGCATTAAAAAATTGGATTTTGCATTTTGGATTGCAGAAAATGTGTTGAGAAGAGGTTTTGTTCTCTGTGTGCCAGTTTAACCCTGTGTGTTCTTCCTGTAAAAAATTGAAAATCAGCACATTTGTTGATGCTTTTTATCAATTTTTTAAAAACTTTTTATCACGTTTTTGCCCCTTTTTCAACACTTTTTTTGAATGTCACTTTTTTTTAACGGTTTCAACACTACTACGTAACACTAACTCCTTTACTTTAGTTGTACAGTTATTTTTTTAATTCCCAAAATACATGATGATTCCACAACGGTCTTTGGCAAGTACAAATCTCTACTTTCATTAATTTTGAGGTGTTTTATTCAGTTTTATAGCATTTGAAAAACAAATTGAAGTGGTTTTGAAATAGTATTGAGTAAAAGTTGACATATTCCAGTCTGTGATTATCCATCAACATCCATTCCTTTAATTTTAGTCTCAAAAATTCTTATTTCTCGCTTTTCTAACTCAATCATTAGGTATAAATTCCTATAAATGAGGTTTATTGACCATAAATTCAAAAAAAAACTGTAAAACTAAAGTTAATAAGTTAGTATTAGGTGAAAACATCAAAAAAAAGACAAATACTGAAAAACACGTCAAAGTGTGGAAAAAAAAGGACAAAAAAGTAAGAAAAACTTAAAACGATTAAAGCATCAACAAAGTGTTGATTTTGACGGGTAAACAACACAAGGGTTAAAGGTGAAGTGAATCCAGTGGTTTCCTGCCTGTCTCATTCCACCTCTATGGAGGATGGGTGATGATTAATACGTGTCTGTCCCGTTGCGTAAGGCCTGAACGACCGCTTCGCCGTCTTCATTGATAAAGTGCGCCACCTGGAGCAGCAGAACAAGGTGCTGGAGGTGGAGCTGGTGGCGCTGCGGCAGAAGCAGGGCAAGCCGTCCCGCGTGGCTCACCTCTACCAGCAGGAGCTGATAGAACTACGCTCGCAGTGGATGAGCTGAGCCGGGACAAGAACCGCATCCTGATAGAAAGGAACAACATGGAGGACGAGCTGCAGGTAAACCATAGGAGGGAGGAAGGGGGGTAACTGCTCCTTTAATTTTAAAGTGCTCATATTATGCTTTTTGGCTTTTCTCCTTTCCTTTATTGTGTATATATCTTTTTTGTGCATGTTATAGGTTTACAGAGTGAAAAAGCCAAAAGTCCCCCCCCCCCCAAGGGGGCTCACCATCCAAACAGCTCTACTGTAGTCCAGCCTTTACTTCAGAGACAAAGGTTATAATGCTCGCCTGCCTGCTAGCATGGCACGCCTTCATACTCTGCTCCTGACTGGGAGTAGTCCTTACCTAGTACTGTCAGGGCCCTCATACTCTGCTCTTGACTGGCTAGTAGTCCTTACCTAGGTACTGTCAGGGCCCTCATACTCTGCTCCTGACTGGCTAGTAGTCCTTACCTAGGTACTGTCAGGGCCCTCATACTGTGCTTCTGACTGGCTAGTAGTCCTTACCTAGGTACTGTCAGTAGTACAACAAAAAAATATGATGTTTTTTGAAAATTAAACCATGTCAACATATTCTGATATAACCTCTAAATACAATTATGAACCTGAAAATGTGCAAAATATAAGCATTTTAAAGGTTGTCTCCATTGCTATACAAGCCTCAATTCTTTAGCCTCCTAATTGTGGATATATATATATATATATATATATTTTCATGTGTATACATACATACATTTCTAACCCTAAAGTCGCATGTGGCCCCAGACTGGCCCCTCTACTTGAAATGGTCTAGGATGTAACAAGATTTTTTGTTTTATATGTCCTGTATCTTATGAGTATTTACTGCTGCAAAGCCCAATTTCCACAAAGAAATCATTCATTATTTCTTCTTTCTCTTTGTGTCATCCAACATCCTTCCCATCCTCTCACGTCTGACCTCTCCTCTCATGTCTCACTTCAGAAGCTCAGTCTGAAGTATGATGTATGATGTATGTTAGTATGCAGATCTTTAGCAAGCTGCTTTCCTTTGATAAAAGTATTCAAAAGGATCTCATAAGACAGGTTCAGAAGAAAGATATTATTAGTGTTAATGCCTGCCAAAACAGGGGTATTTCTAATCCGGTGTTTCTGTTGTCCAGTCTCTGCGAAGGGTTTTCTACCAGCTTCTCTAAGTGATCCTGATGATGAATAAAGGCTAACAGGGGAAGCCCTCCCTCGTACCCAGCCAAGCCATCCTTTCCACCCGGGACCAGGCCATCCATTTTATTTGGTGAACATCTGTTTTGATCACTAGACTTAGCTGTGAATATTTTAAGGTGGTGCATAGCAATGTTGCTGAAATTGGAACCAAGTGAAGATGTTGAAAATTGAATTGAATTCAATTTGTTTTATAGTATCAAATCATAACGAGGTACAGTATCTCAAGCCACTTTACAGATAGAGAAGGTCTAAACCACAGTCTATAATTTACAAAGGGGTTACAACCCCCTGTAGCAACTAAAGTCACAGGACTTCAAGGAAAAGGGCAAAACAATGTGGCACTAGATGAGAACTGGCTTACAATATTAATTTGAAACAATGTCAATGAGCAAATTGAGGTTTTGTTTATTACAATAATGTAAATGCACTTGTTCATCACAGGAAGTTTGTTGCATGGCTGTAGAATGCTGATTACCATCAGTTGTTTTTATCAATATAGCTACCACATACAAGTCTTAGATGGTACTAATCTCTAGAAATGTAGAATTGTTGTATTTTTTCAACATCATTTCTTTATGGTACCCACAATTGTGTCTTACAATGCAATTGTCAGAAGAATAACGTACAAATGGTGACATTAGCAACTCCATCTCCTAATAATTCCTTTATTTCTGTTGATGGAAGGATCCCTTCACATCAGGATCTCATGTTTGTTATGTATTTGGATATGTTTCTAGCCATTTAACTGTAGACAATGTTACAAGCAATATAAGACTTTGGACGTGATTTATGTGTTTGTGATTACAGTCATCTTGTAGATGAGCTGAAAGACCTGGCGCTGCCTTTCCTGCATATCCTCCTGCAGCATATCTGCTTCCAGGTAAATCCTCCTGCAAACACTCAGCAGTGATGCACTTCCTGTTTGTGTAAAGTTCCGAGAGTCTGTGTCAAACTGCTTATCTCTTAAAGCTACGATAGCAGTCCCATCCATGGCTATTTACAGAAGTCTTTGCAGGTCACAGTTTGATGTGTGCTATGTACAGTCATGGACGAAATCATTGGCACCCCTGGAACCTTTCCAGAAAAGTGTTGCAATGACAAATGTTTTGGTATACACATGTTTATTACCTATTAGTGCATTGGAACAGCACAAAAAAGCAGAAGAAAAAAGGCAAATTTGACATCATTTTACACAAAACTCAAAAATTAGGTTGGACAAAATTGTTGGCACCCTCAACTTAATATTTGGTTACACACCCGTTGGAGAAAATAACTGAAACCAATCTCTTCCTATAACCATCAACAAGCTTCCTACACCTCTCAACTGGAGTTTTTGACCACTCTTCTTCTGAAAACTGCTCCAGGTCTCTCAGATTTGAAGGGTGCCTTCTCGCAACAGCAATTCTGAGATCTCTCCATAGATGTTCTATGGGATTTAGATCGGACTAATTGATGGCCACTCAGAATTCTCCAGCGCTTTGTCTCCAACCATTTTTGGGTGCTTTTTGAGGTATGTTTGGGTCATTGTCCTGCTGAAACACCATGACCTCTGACGCAGACCCAGCTTTCTGACACTAGGCCCTGCATTATGGGCCAAAATTTTTTTTTTTTTTTTTTTTTGTGAACTTTATTTATAAGTTTTCAATTTTCATGGAAGGAAAGACAAAAAGTACAACATATTACCAACCCGTCCCAACCCCAATACCAAGGCTCAAGCATACAAAATAATAATAATAAATGAAGAAAAAAAAAAAAAAAAAAAAAAAAAAAAAGGTGGGTACACAGATTATAGCTACACACAGTTTCTGGACCTAACTCCGCACTACTCAGACTGGGAACATTGCACAGCATCATACCATATATATTCTTACACAATTGGTGGACAAAGGAGAATTATATCAATCGAGGGATACATTTTCAACAAAATCTATAAAGGGGGCCCAGGTTTTAGCGTATCTATCACGTGAATTAATCCGATTATATCTCAGCTTCTCTAATGACATCGCTGAGAGTACCTCTTTGACCCAGTTTCTAAACGAGGGAGGTTTCACAGACTTCCAGTTAAAAAGAATTTGTCTCCGGGCTAGAAGTGTAATAAACGCTACTGCGTTTGCTTGGAGGGCCGTAAGTTGTACTACAGATGGGAATGTCCCGAAAATAGCAACTGTTGGATCAGGATCCACCGTTCTGTCACAAATGAAGGAGACCGCTTCAAAGACCCTCGCCCAGAAGTTGTTAAGTGAATTACAAGACCAGAACATGTGACCCAATTTGGCTGGACTGTGACCACACCTCGGGCACACAGGATTGGTGCCAGGATATATTTTAGCAAGTTTCTCAGGTGAATAATGCAGTCGATGTACAATTTTAAACTGAATAAGGCCATGTCTTATGCATAAAGAGGTGGTGTGTATGCGTTTTAAACTACTTCGCCATGTCTCATCGGACAATGTAAAGCCCAAGTCCTCTTCCCATGCCGGCCTTGCATTATCCCACTGGGGGGGGTCAATGAACAGAACTGTGTTATAGATTTTAGATACCCTTCTTTTCATTATGGGGTCCAGGGGCAATATGGTATCAATTGCACTACTCGATGGCAAGGAGGGAAATGGAAAGTGTTTCCTAGCAACGCTGCGTATCTGTAAGTATCTGAAAAAATGATTTTTGGGGAGGTTGTGGTCTTTTTGAAGTTTGTCAAATGGAGCAAATGAGCCCTCAAGAAAGAGGTCACCAAAAAACACCAAACCGTTCTTATGCCATACTTGGAAGGCAGTGTCAATCTGGGATGGAGGAAACAAGTGATTATTTGCTAGTGGGAGAAAAGAAATTGCCCGACTTAAATGGAAATGTTTCCTAAATTGGAACCAAATTTTGAGCGTGTTCTTGACAACTGAGTTCCAACCATGAAGACCAGCGCTGACGGGCAGGGGACCACTCAGAATGGATATGGGTGAGAGTGGGTAATTGGAGTTAAGTTCCATAGAGGCCCATGTTGCCCCTTCTTTGTTTCTGTATGTAGAAATCCAATAATTCAGTTTGGAGATGTTAGCTGACCAATAATAAAACAAAAAATTGGGCAGACCCAGCCCACCTACTTCCTTTGGCATCTCCAGGTAAGCTCTTTTAATGCGAGGGGTGGAGTTTCCCCAAATAAAGGAGGTGATGTTACTATTCAGCTTTTTGAACCAGGACTTGGTCAATATGATAGGGATCATCTGAAATAGATATAAGAATCGAGGCAAGATTGTCATCTTAACCGTATTTACTCGGCCAGCCAGTGTAAGAGGGAGTGCCGACCAGATTTGGAAATCCTGACTTGTGCGCTCTAGTAACAATTTGAAATTGCAATCGTATAGGTCCTTGTAATGTCGTGTGACCCTGATACCCAGATAGGTGAAGGACTGGGGCTCCAATTTAAAGAGAAGATTACTGTAATTTGCGGAAATCGCCAGTTGGTTGATAGGGAAAAGAGAACTTTTGGAGAGGTTTAGTCTGTAGCCCGATAGCTTTCCAAATAATTGTAGCAGGTCTATAAGCTTGGGGATCGATTCTGTTGGGTTGGATATGTAGAGTAAGAGGTCGTCCGCGTACAGCGAAACTTTATGCATCGACTCGTTCCTAACGATACCAGGGATATCCTGTCGCCTTCTCAGTGCTATGGCAAGAGGTTCAATGGCTATGTCAAATAGAAATGGCGAGAGGCAGCACCCCTGACGAGTTCCTCTTTGCAACCTGAACGGGTTGGACCTAATCAAATTAGTGCATACTGACGCTGTTGGCGAAGTATACAATAGCTTAATCCAAGAAGTGAACAAAGTGCCAAACCCGAACCCATCCAATACCGTAAACAGATAGTTCCACTCGATACGGTCAAAGGCCTTCTCAGCATCAAGGGAGAGCACAGCCTCTGGTTGATGAACCGAATGAGTAGAATAAAGTATATTAAGCAGCCGCCGCATGTTATAAAATGACTGCCTCCCTGGGATAAAGCCTGTTTGATCAGGATCGATGATATTAGGTATCACCACTTCCAAACGGCGTGCTAGCACCTTAGTAAGGATTTTGTAGTCACAGCACAAGAGGCTAATAGGGCGGTACGAACCGCAACTCAAGGGATCTTTGTCCTTTTTCAATATGACAGAAATTGTAGCCTGCGTCATGGTTGTAGGCAGTGTCCCTATCGAGATAATTTCCTTGAACAGGGAGTTCAAAATAGCTACCAATTTGTGTGAGAATGACTTATAAAACTCGACAGGAAACCCGTCAGGTCCGGGTGCTTTCCCATTCTGCATAGAGCTTATTGCCTGTGATATTTCAGCATTTGTTATGGGGGCATCAAGGAAAGCTCGGTCTTCTGTACTAATTTTTGGTAATTCCAGGCCATTTAGAAAGGTCTGTATTTCGGCTGCGCCCACGGAGGTTTGCGATGTGTAAAGGTCCTCATAGTATGCCTTAAATTGGTCATTTATGACCTGGGGATGTGTGGACGTGGAGTTGGACGAAAGACTAATTTCAGGAATTGCCCTACGTGCTGATGCCTGTCTAAGTTGATGACACAGTAATTTTCCTGCCTTTTCGCCGTGCTCATAGTATGATTGTTTCGTTTTATGTAGTAACCGTTCTGTCTGTTTTATGGAAAGGTTATTATATTCTGTTTGCAGCAATAGCCGCTCTTTATAGAGGTCAGGAGTAAAATCCTGAGCTAAACTGTTGTCAATGTTCGATATCTGTTGGGTTAATTCTATAAGACGTTTGGTTCGTTCTTTCTTCTTGTGAGCCGCATATGAAATAATCTGTCCTCTAAGATAGGCTTTGAGTGACTCCCATATAGTGGTGTATGACATTCCAGGGGTGCTGTTGATCTCAAGGTAAAGGTCAATTTGGTCCGAAATTAGTTTATGAAACGACCTATTTGCTAGCAAAAGTGTGTCAAGTTGCCATGAGCGCTGAAGCGTGGGATTGTTTGGGAATGCCATGTCTAACTGGACAGGGCTGTGGTCGGAGATCACTATGGCGTGGTACTGGCAGTTAGTTACCAAGGAGATGGTCCTATGGTCAATCAAATAAAAATCAATTCTCGAGTATGAAAGATGAACTGGTGAGAAAAAAGAAAACTGTCTGGTAGTGGGATTGGAGTGTCTCCAGGGATCAAATAACTTGTAGGATTGCATAATCGACAACAATAGCGCACTTGATTTAGAAACAGATTTACTTTGGCCGGTGCTAGACTTGTCTAGCGTTGGCTGTAGAGTACAGTTGAAGTCTCCCCCTAATATTAGCAAATGCGAATTCAGATCAGGAAGTTTACCAACAAGGCTAGAAAAGAACTGAGGGTTGTCCCAGTTGGGACCATAGAGATTGACCAATGCAACTAGGTTGCCAAATAGCTTCCCTGTCACAATGATAAACCGCCCTTATTATCTGGTATTACACTGCCTGACACAAATGGAACACCTTTCCTTATTAGTATCGCCGCCCCCCTCGACCTATCACCGTAATTGGAGTGGAAAATCTGGTCGATCCAGCCTTTTTTAAGTTTATTGTGCTCCGTATCCCGGAGGTGGGTCTCCTGAAGAAACATAATATCTGAACCCAGTGATTTTAAGTGAGTAAAAACCCTGCTGCGTTTGATAGGATGTTGTATCCCTCTAATATTCCAGCTCATGAATCTGATTGAACCCAAGGTTGTGGTATTAGCCATTCTCTAGATGTAGTGTAAACCAAACAAGCCTAAATTGTTTCCCACAGCACAAAAAACATAAACAAAAGCAAAAAGACCTTGGTTCCCCATGCTGACCTGTACAGAACTTCCAGGCCGCACTAACCTTATCTACCATAAGGCTAAACCCTAACATGGATACAATAGGGTAACACCTAACTATACACCCAGATCCACAGAACATGACTCATGAAACAATTAGGGCACAAAAGTAACACTTCAGAAAAGCGAGATGCATAAATTTACCATGACAGCCAATGCAGCAGTAAGCTAAGAACAAGGGAGCCCAGGAAATCTTTCTGACGAAGGGGAGATGTAAGCATAATCTCAGAGAAGACCTGCGAGCTGATTTGGGATACTAATTGCTCGGATATACGGCTTAACAAACAATTAAACGGGAAATCAGCAATTTCTCAAGTTACGCAGTCTCACGTGCAGGAAAGTTTTTGTTGACGTACGTCTGGGCTTCTCCTGGCGTCGTGAAGATCTGCTCCTGGTTGTTGTGTGTAATGCGTAGGCGGGCCGGGTAGAGGATCCCAAAACGGACCCCCTCCAGACCCCGAAGTTGCTGCCTCACCCCGTTGTATCCTGCTCGAGCTTTGGCCACTCGCGCCGTGTAGTCTGGGTAGACCGAAAGCGTCATCCCGTCCAGCTTGATCTGTTGTTTCTCCCTGGCATGGCGAAGGATGTTGGCACAGTCCTGGAAGTAGTGCACACGAGCCACTATTACGCGTGGTCGGACGCCTTGCTTGGGCACCAGCGAGCGGTGACATCTATCCAACACCGGCGCCTCCGCTAGGCCGAGCGCCCTCTGGAGTAGGGCTGAGATGGCGCCTGCGGAGCTGTCACAGCTCTCCGGTACTCCCCACGATCCTGATATTATTCCTCCTTGAACGCGACTCTAAATCCTCACATTTGTCCTGCAATGATTCCGACTGAGCCTTGAGACGCTCCACTTCACGCTGCAGTGTAACAATATCATCCGTACACGAAGACAGACATCTCTCCATCTCGCCAGTGGTGCTTTTCAACGTGGCTAGCTCTGTAGTAATCGAGTTTTGATAAGATCGCAACTCAGCCCGTACAACATTGATGTCGCCTCTGAATCCCTCCATTTCCTTTTCCAGCACGCTTCTAATCTCCGACTTGATTATATGACCAATATCGTCACGAAGCGATGTGAGCAGATCTTGCCTGAAAGCTTGAGTGGTTAGCGTCACGTCAGCTGGGCTAGGTTTATCAGCATGGTCCGGGGATGAGCCGGGACCGCTGGGCCTCGTGGACAGAGCAGTCGCGTTGCGGGATTTAGTAGACTTGCCAGCCATTGCTTTTCCGTAGGATGACGTGCAGGAGTATGATACAACGTAAAATAGTCGGATAAAGAGGTAAGATTCGTCGAAAGGTGCCTTTTGTGCAGAATTTAAAGTAAAAGTTCTGTGGAGCCTGGTCGGATGCGTCTACTCCATAGCTTGCTCGCTAGCGCCCCCTCTGGGCCAAAATCTTTTGATAATCTCCAGATTTTGTGATTCCTTGCACACAGTCAATGCACCCAGTGCCAGAAGCCGCAAAACAACCCAAAAACATCCTTGAACCTCCACCATGTTTGACTGTAGGTACTGTGTTCTTTTCTTTGTAGGCCTCTTTTTCTTTTTCTTTTCTTCCTGTTTTCTTTAACCAGTAGAATGTCCTGCTTTGCCAAAAAGCTCTACCTTAGTCTCATCTGTCCACAAAACGTTCTCCCAGAAGGATTGAGGCTTACTCAGGTATTTTTGCAAACTGCAGTCTGGCTTTTTTATGCCTCTGTGTCAGAAGTGGGGTTCTCCTCGGTCTCCTACTATAGCGCTTCTTCTCATTCAGATGATGATGTATGGTTCGAGCTGACACTGATGCACCCTGAGTCTGCAGGACAGCCTGAATTTGCGTGGAAGTTGACTGAGGTTGTTTATCCACCATTCAAACTATCCTGCGTTGCATTCTTTCATCAATTTTTCTCTTCTGTCCTCGTCCAGGGAGATTTGTCACAGTTCCATGGGTTGTAAACGTCTTGATTATATTGCGCACAGTGGACAAAGGAACTTTAAGATCTCTGGAGATTGACTTGTAACCTTGAGATTGTTGATATTTGTCAACAATTCTTGGCTCTTCTTTCTCTTCTCCATGCTTGGTGTGGCACACACAGGCACACAACACAAAGGTTGAGCCAGCTTTTATACACTCTAATTGGCTTCAGTTTTGATTTCAATATTTCCAGCACCTGTTACTTGCCACAGGTGAGTTTAAATGAACATCACGTGCTTGAAATGAAATTATTTACCCACAGTTTTAATAGGGTGCCAATGATTTTGTCCAGTCCATTTTATGAGTTTTGTGTCAAATGATGTCAAATTTGCCCTTTTTCTTCTGCTTTTTTGTGCTGTTCCAATGCACTTAAAGGTAACATGTGTGTACCAAAACATTTGTCATTACAACACTTTTCTGGAAGAAATGGTGCATTTTCTTGAAAAGTTCCAGGGGTGCCAATAATTTCGTACATGACAGTACAGATGGTTTCCTGTTTTCCACTATGCTGATGCATCCGTATAGCTTATAGTGTTTCTGCTGTGGATGTTTAGATGGTGGAGAAGAGTGAGTTTCGAAGCCATGGAGCCCAGGCTGTGGGTATGCTGACGTCTCAGATGGCAAGTACAGACCATGCCTGCTTCATCAAGTGGCTGTTTAACTACTCCAGACACTCAAAGGTAACTAGTCCCAATTGTCACCGCTACATGTTGATGTAGTCTGTATTTTCTATTTTTGTCATGGTTCACACTTCACACCCTTATATATGGTTACCGCAGGTTTTTGTACATGCTCTAGTTGATTAGGACCTCTTCCTTAATCTATAATGCAAACATGACAATGATATACAACACTGATTTTAAACCCAACTGTTTTAAGATACACTGCACATATATATCTCAACGTATATATATATCAATATCAAAAAGCACCGCCAAGGGCGCACAATATTTTTGGTTTCAATATGATAGATGTACATGAGCCCAGTTTGTCTAATTTGCACAGTTTGTCTGGGTTTTTGTTGTCCGGTAATGACCAGACCGTTGCCTTTAACATAAAACAAAAACCTGGAGAGTTCCCTTACTTTCTACATTATAAGTATTGGATATACTGTATGTCAACTTCACCTTGTTTGTAATTTATCACATCATAGGAACAGACATTCAGATATAGGCGGCTAGCTACTTAATAGTTTGTTTCTGATGTTGGTCAGAACAGTATTGTAGGGACTGTGGATTTGTGCATCCTGTCCAGATGCTCTCCAGCTAACGAGGGGTTATGGCTACAGTTTGATGTCACAGGTAATCCTGTAGAAGCCAAAGCTGAATAGAGGGGGCAGTTATAACACATCCAAGCAATCACAATCCCCACACATGGACCATAACCACATAAAGAGTAGAGGTCTGAACTCCTTTGACTAGATCATTGCTTTAAACAACAATCTAATAGGCCTACTGAATAAGTAAGCCAAAAAACCACAAGAAAAATACATATTAAAACAGGAGGCCACTGCGGGGAAACAGAAAGGTAAAATCCCCTGAGAATTAACAGGCAGTGCCACTTTTCTTCCTCAGTGCAGCCTTAAAGTACATATAGACGGACACATTTTGACTGTTAATGCCAATAAAAGGGCTGCAAATACCCCCCATTGAATATAAGCATACAGTAGCTGTAATCTCAGACCTGGGCCCATTGCCTACCTCTACTTGTGCGTGCCGGCTACCTTGAACAAGTGCTGCTCAGGTAGGCGGTGGCACCCAGGTCTACATTTCAGTCAGGGGTCATTACATCCTGTCAGTGGTATCTGTGTGTGTGTGTACAGTCTGTTTTGCTGCCTTATGTAGATGGTGTGCCGGCTGTTTTCCGTGGATGTGGTGATGGTTTTGCTGGAGCAGCCAGAGAGGAGGCCGGAAGAGTGTCTGGACCCAGAGCTCACCTGCTTCCTGCCACACAAGTTCTTGATCCAGAGCCTGCTGTTTGCTCGGCGGATGGACGACTCGCCCACTGTTCAAGGCCACGCCCTCGCCTGCCTGGCCCAGTGTCTGGAGCTGCCTTCTTTCAACGTCACGCGGGCTGTCCACAACCTCTTCTCTGCTAGTGAGAAAATGCACACAATGGAATTGTACAAACATCTGTATTTGAAAATAGACGTTTTTCCTGTAAAGCTAGTGTCGATGTGATGATTTTGGCTAATTTTGCATCTGAAACCAGTAGACCACTTTGTAAAGCTGACGTTTGAAAATACATAACTCTTTGAATTATTAGAGAATGTAATGGAAGTTTGCATATTTTTAGAGCTGCTGTGTTTGCATCTTAAACTGTTTTTGTGGACACATTTCCACTAAAGTAACTTGTTTACTTTCTCTGTTTAGCTGGAACCCAGACAGTACTGGAAGGTGAAATTACAGAAGGTACACTCTTGTTTCTTTATCACAGAGTTTACAGTTTTACAGTACAGTACGCTCTCTGGCATGTTTAGCGAGTAGGGCCAGGTGTCCCATAAAAAAATCGCAATACTAGTACCCTTAAAGTGGGATTGAGAATCAGCCATCTATTAACATCACAAGAGATTTTATTAAATACTGGATCCAAATTAACGTTAAATAGGTCTTTTAACTGGGGAGGGAATAAGATACCCAGATAAACAATACCTTGCTTTGGTCACTTCAGTTGCAAAACTCTTAAAAGAATTCTGCTGTGAATCATCGGCTCCTGGGTCTTTACCCACAGGCAGGCCCCCATTTAAGTGCCTTTATAAATGTTTGTAACAGTTTGATACCCTGGGCTGGTTCAGTCTTGTGCATGTTGTTTGAAAGGTGTTTTATAGATATGACTGTATGTTTCAGGAGGTTCCCAGAACAGTCAGAAAACCTACCGCACTCTGCCGTTCAGGACTGTGGAGATGAGCACCACTGACGTCTCCGACTGTGACGGTGAGACAAACCGACCTCAGCCACCATTCAAATGATTGTTAATTAAATGCGTTGAGTATTGGATGGCATTTCGTAAATACATGGGCAGGAATTGTTTAATAAGCTTGTGTAGGTATTTATACACTCAAAGTCTGACAAGAGGTGTGTTATTATATATTTTTGATGCAGCAAAAGAGAACCTGGCTCTTCTCCTGAAGCGCGTAAAAGATTTGAAGACTAACGTGAGAAAATCAGCATTGCAGGTATTGGAAACTGAGTTTTACCAGACGACTTCATGTTTCAAATCCGAATAATGATAAGTACAGTAACTGATACTTATGTCACCAGTATATGAGTTTCACCCTAGCTTTCTGTGCAGTATACAAAGAGATGCCTAGATGATCTTTAACCTCTGTGCTCTGCCGTCCCTCCACAGGCCCTTGTGGGTCTCCTGAAACACAACGTAATCCTAATGAGCTGGGAGAACCTGGCTATACTGTCAGAGCGGTGCAGAGACCCAGCTGTTTCTGTGAAGAAGAAGGCCCTGCAGTGTATAGGAGAGCTGCTGACTGTAAGTCTCAACCAGCAGCTCTGAGACACAACATTTTGCACACTGATTACTTTTCCCAACAATCTAGTAACAAGAGAAGAAAACGTCTTACAGAATTTCCAATACACATTTAAAAAAAGAAAATGTGTGTTGTTTTCTCTGACCACCAGGCTAAACCAGAGTGCAGTGTGGTGCAGAAGGCATGGCTTCAGGGCGTGGTGCCAGCTGTGGTAGACTCTGAAAACTCTGTGCAGGACAAGGCCCTGGAGGCTCTGGACCAAGTTCTGCTAAGCCAGGTCAAACCGTACTCTGCCAGTCGCCACCTGGATGCCAGTCAGAGGCTGACCTGGGACCTGCTAGCCCTGCTCTGTCATGACTGCCAGAACCTCAGGTTGGGAAAACTACAGTCATTCATTCATTTGTGTTACATACAAAATAAGAACAGGTCATGCAGAAGAAAAAAGCAGAAATGTGAAATACTAAATACTTAGATTTTTGTATTTAGATTGAAATAGGGATGGGTGATATGGCCTTAAAATCCATATTGCAATATATATTGCAGCCTCTTGCGATAAAAATATATGTCACGACCCATTTCAGACCAGGTTACATAAACCCTAAGGAAAGCCAAACTGCTAAATGTAATATTATTTTTTAAAGAGAAAGAAACGTAGTTTTGAGAACATTTACAGTATTCTGATAAACCTATTACATAATGTTGCAGATAAATAAAATTCAAGTACACTAGTTGCAGAGACTTTAACAAAGAAAAAGCTTAAGTATTGGGTTTCTTTCCTTTAGTGTAAACCATTCTAAAAGGCACTACACTTTCAAAGATGCACAGGTACTTTAATACCGTAAAAACATATTTCAAACAAAGTTTCTTACCTGCAGCCTAGCACATTTCAGCACACTTGTGTACACACACACACACACACACAGCTGCCAAGTAATGCATGTTGATGCTATCGTAGGCCAATTTTGTATAGTTTATATTGCATATCGTTTATATTGCTCAACTAGTCAAACCACAATGAAAACTGATATTAGCACAAAACGTTTAGCAGTCATTTCAATCATTACTCACTTCTTTACTGACCTTCAAATCGTGTCATTGCTGGGGAAACGATCACACCCCCACTGCTGTTGCTACTTGCTACTATTGTTTTTTTGTCCTTGGTCTGCAGCCGGTATTTCAGCAGGGCCTTCACCATCTGGTCCAAAGAGAACAAGTTCACACAGACTTTCATCACTAACCTGATCTCACACACTGACGCCGATCACGCCGCCGGGGCCTGGTTGCTGCTCTCCAAGGTTGTTGCTTCGTCCCCCAGACTGCCCTATGGGAAGATCCTGGATGCCTGGGACAGCATGGTCAGGTGAGAGGGACACACAATACATATTGACATTTACATTGAGGTCATGTTTTATCTTCAGATATGAATTCAGCGTTACCTAGATGATTTTTAATCATTTTCGTTTGCTCTTAGTTCAAAGGATGTAAATGTGACAACCTGCTGTCATATCCTGTGTGTGATGGGAGACATCGCCAAACATTTGAACGAAGATACCAAGAGCAGAATAGTTAGTAAGTAAATCAAGTGTGGGATGATGGGAAAATTTACAGGATGAGTCTGGAATTGTCATAATCTCTCAAATTCAAAGTTTTTATTGCCATGAAAGTTTCAAGCACATCTGAGCCAGTCCCTCACATTGTAGTCACAGCTTTGCTATTCGGAAATGAACTGAACCGCTTCGCTCTGCTGTTGTTGAAGCTGCCTGTGAAAATCCTAGTTCATACAGTCTATGGTGAAAACCCAGTAAAGCGCAGTGAGACAAAATTGATGTTGTTTATTCAAAGTGTGCGGCGACTGGTGACGACTGCCCCCACTTCCTGGTCATTTCCAACCAATCACATAATTCGTCATGCTCCTCCTGGTAGTGACCCACGTCATGCTCAATTCACATTAAAATCAACCCTGATTCAACCCATCTCACAACCTGGGTTGTGAAGCTGAGTTCTCAACCTGGGTTATATCCTGGTTGAGCCGTTGGTGGGAAAGTGGTATAAGCTGAGTAAATCAACGAGGGGTAACCCATTCAAACACGCAGTCTTCCCTGTTCAATCCTGGTTGAGGCCTGGGGGTGAAAGGGGTATTAGTAATGTAAAGAGCCTTGTGCAGGAGATCACAGTGGATGAATGGGTCAAACACACTGTCACTCCCATGAAAAACCTATCTTTACATTTAGTTGACTTTACATTACATTTAGTAGGTTTTACTGTCTCGTAGCTACACCGCACCTGTCCCCCCTCACCTTCTACCTGCCTGCGCAGTGCCGCTGCACAGGAGGAGAGAGCAGAGAGGGGAGGGGCTGCTCGCAGGACAACACTGCCATCTTTTCTACAGAAAGTCACCAGATTTGTCACTTTTGTGAAAAAAAAGTCGCTTTGGGGGTTTGAAAAGTTGCTAAATCTAGCGACAAAGTCTAGTGTACAGAGTATAATGTTGAAAGAAGTTCACTTAGTTTTATACATGCCAGTTAATATAGCAGCTAAGCTGGATCACAAAGATTTTTTTAACATAAGCATTTTCTGACACAATTTACGGTCTTCTGTATATGAACAAGTGTCTGTCTCTCTAGATGATCTGATGTCTTGGTTGAAGACTTTTACTTTGTCTCTGGAGGTGATCTGTGCTGCTCTAGTGACTCTTTATCAATATGGCCGCAGTGAAAACATCAAAGAGACTCAGGTTGGTGATCTTTTCACTTTAAAACTGCTGCTATACAATAACGGAGCACTGCAATCAAGCTTTTGTTGTGCATCGTTTCATAATTGAAAATGTTAGATGCAAAATGTAAACCAAAGACCATAGTTTGGAAAAAGTTCTGTTAAAGTTGGGCCTTACATAAAAAGAAATAAATGAAATTGTGGCAGCTTTTGAACTATTCATACTTGTATTTTGTGATTCTACTAGAACATGTTTACATGCATTAATCTTCAAAAAACACTTTGTTACTCATACTGCCCGTGGCTGCTACACCGGTATTCACCCTCTGTATGAGACGTTCTGTATGACCCTGCTTCTTTAATAACCCCTCCTGAGAAAGCCCAGTCTGCTCTGATTGGCCCGCGTGTTTCCTTGAATCTCCGAATCTCTGCACTGCTCCAGTTTTGTTTCACTAGTAGCAGCTGAAGCCACTGCAAAGGAGTATAAAGCAGAAATTTGTATCTAAAAAATCACCAATAAAGGCTTTTAAACCAAATACTATAGAACCAAAATGTCAGAATAAAAATGTGATGTGGAATTGGGAAGAATTTAACAACATTGGCAGCTAAGGCCATATATTACTTCCGTTAGTATGCAGCTACATGCAACATGTTAACACCAAATTATCTAAAACAAAAACAAAAAAGTCCTGCCTGCCTTGAGCCAATGACCATTGCAGAAGTTTGACTAAGTGTTGCGTAACACAGTCGTGAGTAGAAAAAACTGTTGAAACCTGAGTGTTCAGAACAGTAGGAAATCCAAACGTTTTGGCTCACTGGGATTTGTCTAAAATACGTTCACCTTTTATTATTTTAAGTTAAGTTTTGGCCACATTTAACATGAAAATCTGACATTATAACAATGTAGATATGTCCACTTTAAGTATTTATGTTCTGGGGCTTGACCAGTGTCAATTTGATATTGATGATGATGATGATGTGTTTTAAATAATGACGCGGTGTAGAGTTTCAACTTTAACTTAACGTTGCTTTATACTTGTAAAGTTTTAGATTTTCTGCAGAATATAAACTTGTGTAATTCCTGCTTGGAGCAGGCACAACTCATCAGCCAATATTCATATTTTCTCAATATGATGTCCAGCAGTGGCTGTCCTCCATCATGATTTAACCAAAATATAATAAAATATACACCAATTCCTTCTTGTAGTTTCTGACATGTTATATGTGATTTATTCTGTTTTCTTCAGGCTTTCCTGAACCACCACTGTGGTGAGCTGGTGTCGGTCTGCGAGGCCTATTTAGCTGGCATCATCCTGAGTGAAAACGGAGCCCAGAACTTGGGCTCAGAATGAGGAGCTGATGGTAAGATCTTTCCCATGCAGGTTCACAGTCAGCTTTAAAGGCCCATCGCCCTCGTTTTTGCAACGTGTACCGCACTGTCACCACGGTAGCCAATAGCCAATCCATCTTAAAACTGAACTGAAAGAAAGCAAACAAACGACTGTGAGAGCACACAAAGAAGTCTCTTCTCATTTTTCATTTTATCAATCCAGTACACCTAAGAGCTGTCCAACTGAAAGAATTACGTTTGAATGTTCCTTCCTAGGTTGAAATGATTTTAATATCTCACTAGAAACTAGACAACTAAACTAGACAAGGTAACTATATTTAATTTGATACACTTAAAAATTCAATTTTATTTAAATTTGACAGCTGTGAAAGCTATTGGGTTTCTGAGCTAGACTTTTGAGAGTACGCTTATTTAGTTCACGTAGCTTCCTTGTGGATTTGTTAGCCGGAGCCCAGCTAGTCAAACAGAACCTTGTGGATTACCACAAGGCTCAACGGTAAGTTTTTTAATTGGTTATCTGCTTGGCAACCAGGCATCAGCTTTTTTGTTGCCGAAATTGACATTATGGTCACCGTCCAGAAGCTTCGGACAATATTTTGTACAGCTTAATTACTGGAATTGTTGGTTCTTTGTAAATTTATAGATTAAGTGTCTATAAAATGTCTAAGATACTTATTGTTATGATTTAATACTCTAAATAAGTTGAATAAAAGGCGGTCCACAAACCAAAGGGTGACGTCACTTATGCTACAGTACGGCCATTATTTTTACAGTCTATGATCTCGACGGAGGGCTGACAATAAGAAAAAAAGTTCTTTGCAAATGAGTGTGGATATGCACATCACTCTTTTATTTGTTTCAGGGTGCTGCACCATCTCAGGTGCGGATAGCTGTGCTTGTCATCTAACTGAATATGCTCTCTCTTCTAGGTAAAAAACCTCCACACTCTGTGTGGCGTCACTTCACTGTCCTGCCAAGGTTGGCAAGAGGACGGTGCTGCTGGTGGAATCTGTCCTCACAACACATTCTGACAAACTGGCAGTAGGGAGGATGGACATCTAACAGATACTGTGCTTTTTAAATTTACAGAATCTGCAATAGTGTTATCCTGGTTTGGAGGTTAGAAGATGAGAATTGCTGAGAGGGTTGTTACCAGGTGTACTTCTATTACAGGCAATTGTGGTAAATCTTGTCAGGTGTTTGCAAGTCCTTTAAAAGTCTTGATATGGCCCAGGTTGAGTTATATAAGCCAGATTCAGACTAAAAACTGCCCTGCGTTTAAACCCCAGGGATGTTGGTGGGGACGTGTTTTTTGAGGTAGTGGGAGGACAATGAAATATGATACAGGAAATCCAGTTAAAAAAAACAAGTTATGTGTTAAAAGCATAGACTGTATATAAAGATGGACCGTCTAACCGCTCCCCCAAAAGTGAAGCCAAACATTTCAATCACCCTCTGTTGGCTGGCTGCAGTACAGGTCATAGACCCCACCCCCTCCTTGTTAGAGGATGGGAAATGGCCAAACTAAAGAATCAAAGTAAATGTCAAATACATTTTTCCAAAAAATGGGTAGTTCTAATTAAGCTGATGTTGTTCAGTGTGAATTGTTCTTTAAAATTTGGTTTTCATTAATGAATTTGAAGCTACAAAAAAAGGTGAAACGTCTGTGATTGACTTGCAATTATGTCCGGCGGATGTATGGGTTTCAAATGTGCAAGATGGCAGCGGCCATATCCGGGGTATTTGGCAGGAGAAACCGTGGGAGAAAGCAGAAACGCAACTTAATCTTATATATATATATATATATATATATATATTATATTATACCACACACACAGTCTTTAGTTTTTATTTTAAATTGGGACCAAGTGCATGCTAAGCAGCTAAGGATTAGCTACTAAGCATTTTACTGTGTAAAATCTGTTGGAAAACACTGTTTATGGCTATTTCTAAAAACTTGTTTAGGATTTCTGTACTTTGTTGGTAACATGGCTACCTTGTTCTTTGTGTTGTCATTGACAGAGTGCGGGGATGAGCTGCCAGCATCACTGCCTCTGTCCCAGTTCAAAGCTAACTCTCTACCAACCAGAGTCCGAGCTCACGGAGTCATTGCTTTAGGTAACCTGTTCTTCTCTGTTTATATCTGCCTCCTCTTTTATAGAAACCTTGTTCATAGCCTTAACTTCAATGCATTTCTGCTGTCTCATACAGATCTCAATCAGTAATACTTTGATTCCCCAGGTAGAAATTGGGTTACATTTTTTTGTTTTTATTTCACACACAACAAATACAATTCACATTGAAGAAATATAAAATGCATGTGAGAGTGTGGTTAAAACCTGTTATGGCTTACATTTATAAAAGCAAATGGACAAACAACAAACGGATACCTATGTTGTTCTAAAAAAAAACTAGATCTATGATTAGTGTGTCAAAATGCAGAGATATAAATAAGAACATTGGTTAAAATGTACAGTATTAATGCCCAAGTAAACAACAGTATTGACATTGAAATGATTATTGCACAGAAATGAAAATATGGTGCTTTTAGCTGCTGACAGTAGTGAAATAGGTCCAAGGCCCATGATTCCTGTGCTGACTCATACGTCATGGAGTGGGGGGGTGACATCGTCCAAGATGACACCTAACTTGGACAGTAACCTCTAAGCAATCCTCTCTTAACATTCCTCTCCGTTGGCGTCTGGTTTAGGTAACTGTGTCTGCAGCATGAGGATCTCGTCCAAAAGTACCTGCCGGTGTTGCCAGAACTTGAGGTTGGGACAGAGGTTGCCGTGTGCAACAATGTGGTTGTGATCATGTGACCTGTGTGTTCGATACACCAACATCGTGGATCATTATATCCCCAACATCTCTGGTTTTCTGCGGGACAATGAGGCTGTCATCAGGGAGCAGACCCTCATCATGCTGACCAACCTGCTCCAGTTGGGAACTCTTCTACACATTCTTCTTCACTAGTTTATAGTTTAAAAATTGATTTCATTTTAGTTTATAAAAAAGAAAGAAAGGGGATGTCCTAGGACTGAGCCATATGGAGAAAATCAAATACCAATACCTCAGTGTCAATATTGTGACCTAAGTGTGGTTGGCTATTGGTGCTTTAACAAAATTTATTTACACCATGACATTTTTAATAATATTCTCCAGAAATAATTTAATCGCTTAGTGGGTAAGGTAAATAATAGAACAGCTAGAACAGTCTGGTAGGTTCAGAAAATACATTAATTTACTGTAATGTAGCTTAAAGACAACCGTATCATATTATCATATTACGATATTATGATATATCCAAAAACTAAGACCATATCCAGTCTCATATCGTGATATCGTAAATTGCCCAGCTTAGTATCAACTATATAATTACGTCCAAAGCTGTTTTGCACCACAAAATACAACAGTATGGTTTTTTTTTTCAGTTGACTAATATACCAACAAACGCTAGCGGCAATTTGAAGTCAGCCTTAGAAAGACAACCACCTACAACTCGGCTACTGAGCAATCAGAAGGTAAATAGAAAGTAT
>NW_022602593.1:0-20983 GCF_008692095.1 Etheostoma spectabile | reverse complement strand
TACCGTATCTGAAGTCTCTTTCCAAAATTTAGCTTGGTGCAGAATTACAACACTAGAGCCAGTCAAACGATGAGCTTTCCTTAGTATGTGCCATTTCCGCGTCTGTAGCTTTTAAGGAGGAGAGATGATGATGTCATGAGCATGTGGAGGGTGGGGGTGTGCCTTGACCACTGCCACTTTGCTCGTTTGAAAAGCCTGAAAGCCATGATGTCTCTTTCTCATGGTGGGCCAAATTCTCTGGGCGGGCAAAGCAGAGAAAGGGAGGTAACCTTGCCCCTTATGACCTCATAGGAGAAATATTCAAAATCGGCCCATCTGAGCTTCATTTTTTCCAAAGGCAGAGCAGAATACCCAAGACTTTGTTTCCACCTATCACCACTTCTAGCCACTGGACCACAGGCAGCTGGAGGAACATTAAGGTTAAAAAAAAATCTCATAAACTGTAATGTTCAAGCCATGGGACCTTTAATATAACCAATAAACATAACAGAAGAGACAGCTTGATAGAGCACAAAAAATAGCCCACTGCAGCAAGGAGCAACCAGCAAACAGACTATAGTAAAGCTGGAAGTGTATGGAGTATGATATAAAACATCCAGACAATCTGTCACTTTGCTCATCAAAGTGACGGCTCATCATCTGAAAAATGTGGGTCAAAGATAATCTGAGGAAAAATTAATCTAATCGCACTTCATCAGGCTCTTCAAATTAAAAATTGACAGTCGGAATACAAAGTGCCAATACGGTCACTTATTTTCATTATTGGAGCAAAACAAGATTGGGAAGAGAAAGAAATCCACCCACTCCTCACTGTGGACAAAACCGCAGGAAGAATAAGTAGGACAAATGATATGTGGAGATATTGCTCTCATATTTCATCTGAAGGGTAAAAAGTAATCTCTGAAGAGCGTGATTCACCTTATGAAGCCTCCTTATGAACTAAAGAAAAGGTTTGGTGTGTGGTCAAAGGTAATTTGATAGAGAACTGAGCTGGCCTGATGCTGCAGGGACAGTGCGTGACAAAGCAATGTGCATACAGTGAACAATAAAGTCATATTAGATGCTTCGCAGAGCCTTGTTGATGGAGAGGTTGGTCATTATTGTCTTTGTTCTTTTGGGTACTCCATATGTTGTGTCTCTCCCAATGTATCATTAAAATAGGAATCTACAGTGTCAGCAAAATCTATTAGGTTTCATATACCACGTATCAAGGCAAAAGGTGGGAGAATTCCTGTGTTTTGGAATATGCTGTAAGAGTAACCCCCCCCCCCGGACATGTTTTGGTGAAGAGGTGGAAAGAAAAATGTCCCAAATTCACACAAAAATGCCACTTTGTGGGGGTTTAGCAAAGCAAGGGCACAGCTTCCTGCAGCGAGGTGACCTCTGATCCACGATGCCACTGTTTAGGCAGCTGGTGGTGGGTGGGCTTGAATAATTATCACCTTAAAAATGGACAACACTGACTCTTGTCAGCTTAATTTATATTTGCACCACACGTTTCTCATCAACTTTAGTAGAGCCTGTGATTTTGAATGTCTGGAGGAAAAGCGAAGGGAAGCACTCAGGACAGGAGTTGGATTGCACAAAGAAGAGTGCCAAGCTATGACGAACTAGTGAGACTGATGTGTGTATGGGAAGACCCGGAACCAATTGTCTGTGCCAATGCTGCCCACACACCTTTTCAGCACTGACAAGAATCCATAAATTAAAGCTACATTTTCTGGTGTCACTGGCCAGATTTAGTTCTACAGCCACGCTAGCATCTCTTTGCGGCGGTACTGAACCAGTACTTAACATAAGTCCTTGAATCTAAATGCTACTATCAGCAATGTTATCATGTCAATTAAGAATGCTAAATTAGATTTTTTTTTTTTTTTCCATGACCGATAGCCGACCCTCGTTAACCTACATATGCAGCCACTTTCCTGGAACCGCTTGTGTGTCCGACACAAGTCTGCAGCTGTCCGCGGAGCAGCAGCGTATGTCAGAGCCTGAGCCACCACAGCCACCCACCAGCGGGTTGTCAACTGTCTTCCTGGCATGCTGTGTGTAGGATGGACAATTTATCCCATTAGTCCTCATCAATAAACAGTGGTGCTCATAAGTTTATGAACCCATGCTAAAATTGACCTAAAAGAGGAATTTAAAAAAAAAATACTCTTTTGGAAATTTATTTTAGTGCCTTAATTTAATTTTTTTAAAAAAGGAAGAAACATGATAAATTTCCCTTGGCCTTTGGAATTAAAATAGCCCACATCATTACATACCTTCACCATACCAAGAGATTGGCATGGGGTACTTTCATAAAATGATCTCTCAATCCAAATCAAACCAGCTATTAGGCTAACTGAAATAAAACCATGCCAATCTCTAGTATGGCGAAGGTATGTGATGATGTGGGGTGTTTTCTTTTGTCAAACCAGCTTGACTAGCAGCAAGTGTACAACATCTGGATCTTATATTCAAGCCTTATATGAAGAAGTTTCTTTTTTTATACAGCCTTATAATCCCAGTTTTATCTGGATTTGATGTTCCTTCGGTTTGATTATCAAAGCTTTGATTATGAAAGAGAACAAAGCTTTGAGTTTCCATGCCTAGCTCACCTGGCATTTTAGCCGCTTCAGCCTGTTCCAGCTATCCAAGCAAGCATATAATTCACCAAATTATTCATGTCCATGAATAAGGTAATGACAGAGAAAAACATAGGCAGATATTTTACTGATACTATAAAAGTTAATGGTCCGTTTTACATACCTACAAAATGCATATTGTGTGTAAGAGCAACCCACTTCAACTACAACAACCACTTGTCATAGCTCTCCAGCTTACTTAAAATGCTTTTCAACAAAAGGCTCCAATTACTTTTTAACAGTCCACCCAATAGAGTTGAACCTACACTATGTCGTTCAACAAATGTTTCTGCTTTCACAGCTGCTTTTGCCATAAAATGCCAGTCAACAGAGAGAGGGGGGCTGTGGGGCCCCTGGCCAGTCAAAATCACTGTACCAATCAATCGCTGAGAATTGCTTTCTTTCAACAGTAGAGACGAGTACATTTCAATGGAGTTCAACGCAGTCAGATTTCCAGGTGATTTAAATCAGTTTGTTGTGCTGCAAATTTATAGTAATCAGTGAAATCAGTGACTGTACTCTTCAGATGGGACAAAAACTGTGTATGCCACTTTATTGCACATATTATTATATCATAGTGTTGCCAGGCAGAACATTTTGGAACTACTTTATATGTCACCGTTTCAACCTGGAGCAATGCTTCCTAAATTAATTTGATGAGACTCAATGTTCCTTGAATAAATAAAAAGCAATGGAAGAAAGGTATATGTCTGGACCCCTCCTAGCCTATCTGCCTGTTTGGGTTGAGAGAAAGCATTCTGGGGTTGGTTCCATATCATAGGGGATACTGTAGTGCTGATACTGTGGCCTGGAAAGCAAACAGCTGACAAAGACATCCGTGGCATGCATGGTGAGAACCATTGTTGTACTGTGCGGCAAATGGACAACTCCATTGGCCCAGTTTACTCCGGCCTCCTCAGTCTGACTGTTGAGGGTGGACAAATATGTTTTATCAAGGTGCCATCTGTAAGTCTACATGAGGGCTCTTCATAACCATCTGTGTGTTGACATCACACAGAGTTCCGTCCTGTACTGTGACTGCTGCCTGGGCCGGGAGCCAGCGCCACACGAGCAGGTGCCACTATAGTGAACTTGGCTTTCTGAGAGGGAAATTGAGCTTTCTCTTTATTTAAATGTTTGGCTTCTTTAATTCTATTACAGGGATGATTACATAAAAGGCAACACAACTACGTAAATAGTAAATACAAGTACAGTATACTGTATGTCTGAAATAACTAACTAACATTAAATAACTTGAAAATCAACATTCCTTCTCCAGTAAAGAGGATCAGATACACCTTAAAAACTTCTCACAAAAGGGGTGATGTAGGTGAAAGTATAGGTCTCAAATGGTGGGAATATTCCCAAGAATGAAAGAAAAACAAGCAGACCTATTATCTAGTCAAGTAAGTATTTTATCTTTTTCAGAGCGTCAGCTTTGCCAAAATAACTGTGCATCTCCCAGTTTGTCTGAGCCTTGGACTTTGAAGAGAGCTCAAGTTGCATACTAGCAAAGACAGGGGACCAAAGGCTCCTTTGTTCCCATCAGAGAAAGGTTCCTATTAAGTTTAAATAACTAGCAATTTGCCAATAAGGTGAGGCAGAGAACCTCAAGTTTTTTTAATTTTCTTTAACGTTTATTTTGGGCTCCTGTTTGAAACCACAGTACTTTTGCGTAGTGTCCTCCTCACACATATTGTAAACTGCTGATCTGCTACGCATTGCAAATATTAAACATGTTTGGCACAGAGGGGTAGGTCTACTTGTTTGGAAACAGCAGGGTGGAAATAATGCTTTGCAAAATGTAAAAACATTACAAATATTCTAACTATTCTACTTTTGCTGTCTGGAAGTGTCACAAACAAGCTGTGTACAGTAGTGTAAATGTGAGCATACCCTTGTTTAAACTCACAATTCTGTAGTACAGTGTAAAAGACCATTTGGAACCCTTGCACTGAAAGCTATTATATATCATGTCAGTTACATTTCAAACATACGAGCCCCCCCCCCCCAGCGCACCATGTTCTTTCAGAGATTAAAAACTGTGGACTGAAAGACTAATGGTGTTTTTTCCCACTACAGTGGTGTGAAAAAGTGTTTGCCCCCTTCCTCATTTCCTGTTCCTTTGCATGTTTGTCACACTTAAGTGTTTCGGAACATCAAACCAATTTAAACAATAGTCAAGGACAACACAAGTAAACACAAAATGCAATTTGTAAATGAAGGTGTTCATTATTAAAGGTGAAAAAAAATCCAAACCATCATGGCCCTGTGTGAAAAAGTGATTGCCCCCTAAACCTAATAACTGGTTGGGCCACCCTTAGCAGCAACAACTGCAACCAAGCGTTTGCGATAACGTGCAATGAGGCTTTTACAGCGTCCTGGAGGAATTTCGGCCCACTCATTTTTGCAGAATTGTCCTAATTCAGTTACATTAGAGGGTTTTCGAGCATGAACGGCCTTTTTAAGGTCATACCACAACATCTCAATAGGATTCAGGTCAGGACTTTGGCTAGGCCACTCCAAAGTCTTCATTTTGTTTTTCTTCAGCCATTCGGTGGTGGACTTGTTGGTGTGTTTAGGATCATTGTCCTGCTGCAGAACCCAAGTTCGTTTCAGCTTGAGTACACGAACAGATGGTCGGACATTCTCCTTCAGGATCTCTTGGTAGACAGCAGAATTCATAGTTCCTTTTATCACGGCAAGTCTTCCAGGTCCTGAAGCAGCAAAACAGCCCCAGACCATCACACTACCACCACCATATTTTACTGTTGGTATAATGTTCTTTTTATGAAATGCAGTGTTCCTTTTACGCCAGATATACTTGGACACACACCTTCCAAAGAGTTCCACTTTTGTCTCATCGGTCCACAGAATGTTGTCCCAAAAGTCTTGGGGATCATCAAGATGTGTTGTGGAGAAATTGAGACGAGCTTTGATGTTCTTTTTGCTCAGCAGTGGTTTTCTCCTTGGAACTCTGCCATGCAGGCCATTTTTGCCCAGTCTTTTCCTGATGGTGGAGGCATGAACGCTGACCTTAACTGAGGCAAGTGAGGCCTGCAGTTCTTTGGACGTTGTTGTGGGGTCTTTTGTGACCTCTTGGATGAGTCGTCGCTGCGCTCTTGGGGTAATTTTGGGCGGCCGGCCACTCCTGGGAAGGTTCACCACTGTTCCATGTCTTCGCCATTTGTGGATAATGGTTCTCACTGTGGTTCGCTGGATTCCCAAAGCTTTGGAAATGGCTTCATAACCCTTTCCAGACTGATAGATCTCAATTACTTTCTTTCTCAATTGTTCCTGAATTTCTTTGGGTCTCGGCATGATGTGTAGCTTTTAAGGATCTTCTGGTAGATCTTACTGTGTCAAGCAGCTCCTATTTAAGTGATGCCTTGATTGTGAACAGGTGTGGCAATAATCAGGCCTGGGTGTGGCTAGAGAAATTGAACTCAGGTGTGGACAACCACAGTTATAGTATGTTTTAACAAGGGGGGCAATCACTTTTTCACACAGGGCCATGATGGTTTGGATTTTTTTTCACCTTTAATAATAAACACCTTCATTTACAAATTGCATTTTGTGTTTACTTGTGTTGTCCTTGACTATTGTTTAAATTGGTTTGATGTTCCGAAACACTTAAGTGTGACAAACATGCAAAGGAACAGGAAATGAGGAAGGGGGCAAACACTTTTTCACACCACTGTACATGGTACCTCCTCGACTTACCTCTACTCACCTTTTTTGTTTTTTCATTACAAAAAAAAAAGTCCCTGGTACCTGCTAACAGGTACTTTTTTCAGAAATCAGAAATTTAGTACCACCTCAGAAAATAGGTTGCAGTAAAGTATCAGTGTGACGTACAGTACTGTGGAAATTATAGTCCTTGACTAAGTCAAGGCTGTTGATTTTTAATGTTTAATATTCAAACAATATTTAAATCCAATTTAGTTACCCATTACTTTTGCATTAAACGTGGATCAGCAAGTAGAACCATGTGGAAATCAGATTTTATTTGATGTGGGTGCTATGAATTAATAGCAAGCGCTTCCAGAGCGTGCCCACTCTCCGTAAAGGTTCATTATCCATACCAGATAGGCACAGAAGATGAGTGCATGTGTGTGAGTGAGAGAAAGAGAAACAGAGAGGACTAGACCTCCCTGCAACAAGGCACTCAATTATAACATGGGGTGATTTTGAACAAGTGAGACTCACTTGCACTCCCTCTGGATAATTCCGCACAGCTCTGATTGATGTTAGATACGTGTTTCTTTTGGTATGAAGCCAGCAAATATCCTACAGGATATTGCTATTGTATGATGGGTATGTTTCTCGTTTCGGAAGCAGTTATTTAAGGATGCAGTACATAAACATAATTACAGTGGCAGTTAGATTATAAGCAGGGCAAAGCAGAATGTCTGCGACAATCAATACTCAACTCAAACAGAAAGTTGGGTTGGCTACTGTCTAACTCTACATGTCTAATCAGCAGCACAATCAGCAGCAACATGCATGAAACTAGATTTAAAAAAATTAATGTTCTAAAAGCTCTACAATGCATGTACAAAACTGTGAAAAAAGGGTCCAAAACCAGTAAGTGGATTACTGCTGTGAACAAAGCACCACATTCCTCCCTGTTCTGATCTATTATATCTCCCTCTATTTTCCACTCATTCGTCTAAAATAACATTTCTAGTGGGATCTTTAAAGCACTTGTCAGCATGCCTGCCACACCTTACCTAACCTTATATCAATCAAATCTAAGCACTTTTGAAGAACTGTAGAAATGTATATGTTTTGTCACAGTTTTTGTAGCTAACCCCAACGTGTCTATCAAAGTATCACTTTGTCAAAGTTTCTTAGCAAAAACTGGAGCAATCTGAATGTCCAGAGTAGGGCTGGGTTCCGAAACCCGGTTCCTACAAAATTGGTAGGAATCGGACCGGATTAGAACACAAATTTCAGTTCCTCATTTTGGTTTCACTTAATGTATCGACTGAAATATTTTCCCACTGTTCCAAACCGGATGTAAAAATTTCACACTTTCTCTGTAGTCTACCGTTAGCTAAAAACCGTAAATGTAGGCTACTTTGAAAATGCCATATTTCCCCTGAGCTCACCAAAACGGACATACAGTGAAAGCATATTAACCATCCACTGCATGTGATTGCTAGTATTGCTTTACAATCTCAACATATTGTTAAATTTCAATCATTTTAAATGAATAAAAACTATTTTAAAAATAATTGGTTTTGGAATCAGAATCGTTTTAAAAGTACCAGTTCAGCATCGTAATCAGAAAAATCCAAACGATACCTATCCCTAGTCCAGAATTATTTATGTCTTACTTACTGTGGAGAAGCATACAATACTGTACGAGCCAAAAAGGAAATTCAAAAACATAGCATTCAGCACGCTCCACTCCAAAGCCCTTCAATCCATTTATAGATGTTGTAAAAGAGCATATAAAAAAAGAAACAGCCTTGCATAGACACGTTAAAGTCTTGACACTAGGGATCGACCGATATGTATTTTTTTAGTGCCAATGCCAATTTTTTCCCTCCATCAACCTTGGCTGATATCCAATAAGGCCGCCGATTTTCTTGAGCCAATATTTGGAGCCAATACCGCTTTCGCTCCCTCAATTACATCATAAAAATGTAAACCCTGCCACACTGGATTTGTTGTTGGAATCTACTCTGCCATTTCAGTGTCACAGTTCAGTGTCACTTCTGCAATCATCTTACATTCATATCAACCAAATTATTGTGCAATGTGCATCATATGGATGGGTCTGCATATGGTTAACTGTGCAAAGGTAAAAGCTTTCATCAACATCTACAACACAGCCATGATGATGCATAACTTGCTGACATATTATAAGACAGATATAATCAGGTCATCACAAAATGCCCTTTGTCAACACATTTAAATAATTTAAGAAAACAATAAACCTGAAAAGTAGCCATTAAAATAAAGTGCTTGATTTGTAATTTAAGACTGCCGTGGTGCTAGTGGTGGAGGGGCAGTGCATGGTCTGCACGTGAACTGCAGCTTCCCCAGCAAAACAGAGATGCCTGTGGACGCCTGTCTCAATAAAATGCCTGGGGAAAAAACCATCAGCGAACGCAGCGGCTGTATATCGGCCAATGCCGATACACGTAAAAACGCAAATATAGGCATATAATCGGTCTATCACTAGGACTTGACACGTCCTGAGTCATCAGTATATTGAAACCAAACAGGTTCTTATCCCTTTAAAAGTAATTACTGGCATGCTTAGAGGCTTCAAATACAAGTCAGCTGTTAATTGAAAGCTTTACCAAAAGCAAATAAGTGTCAGCTGTTATTACTGAAGTTACAAATCCAAAACAAACTGATAGCGAAGTGGTAACAATCAAAAAAGATCTGACGGTAAGATGATGTACCAAATGGGTCCTTCCCAAAGGCCAGTTTTAAAATGATGAAAGTCATACATGTTTGCTAGATTAAAACTACCTCTAATGAAGTGCTTTCCATAACATATAATAAAGTAGCTTAAGCCTATGCTTTGAACGAGACACTATGAAATATTTCTTGAAATACCGACATACCGGTAACAACCAAATGACAAAAGAAAAATGAATGGCGTCATGAATTATGCAAGTAAGTGGTCATAGTGGTGTGCATGAGTAAACACAAATGTAGCCTACTGTGCACATGAAGGAGTTAACATTAGGCCTGTGTCGCTTTACTTGCATTTTGCTACAACACATGATTTCATTATTTTGTAGTAGACATAAACTAACTCACACGCCATACTTTCACCAAAAGGTAAATCCTAGCTTTCGTAGGATACAACATAATAGGCGTGTCCCATGTCTTTGGGTGCATATGAGACCACCAGCGAGCAGAAGTACCATTATGGGTAAAAAGTAAAACCCTATACAGTCTATGATGTAAAACACACACACACACACACACACACACAACACACACCACACACACACACACACACACACACACACACACACACAACACACACACACACACACACACACACACACACACACACACACACACACACACACCACACACACACACACACACACACACACACACACACACACACCACACACACAGCTACTAAATAGGCATAGGTGAGAACGCCAAAAGAGGAAGAAAAAAACAACCTCTAAACTTTAATGTTTGTACGAGGCGTGTTACGCGTTACAGTAATGTTAGTTAGTGTTACCAAGCTAAAAGCTCTCATTAACATATTTAACATATAGCTAGTAACTGCAAAAAAAAGCTGAAGGACTAAAACAGTCACACATTACATGTGTTGATATAAAACTAACCCACAGGTAGCAAACACCTTAAACTAAATACCGTTACACAGATACACACTCACCTGTCCGAGGTCTGCTACCACTTCTCTTTGATTTCAGAGTTAGCTTTGCGGCACACGGTAAAGTTGAGGCTTTTCTTTTTCTTTCTCTCCAGTAAAATGCCTCCCCGAGAGTCAAACGGGAACAACCCTTGTCAAAGGTAGCTAACGTGTGAGAGGTGGGTGGTCGGTAACGTAAATGCTGACAGAGACGAAGTTTTACATGGAAAACAAAGGAAAGGAGCAGGGTGAGTACGGACGGTGTCAGTGGCTTCGGTCTAGCTATTTTCAGTTGCTCCGTCCTCCGTGTTTTTTCGTCCCATCTGTAGATAAAGCGTGCCTCCTCGTCTCCGTGTAGGCAGTGATACATAAACCGACAGGGCAACTCAATGTAGCTTAGGCTACTGAATGAATGGTGGGAGGAGTGTATGTCGGTCTTTTTTATTTCCAGCCCCCATGTACAGTGAGAGAGCGTCACCGAGCTGACTTTATTGCGCATTCAGGTCACAGCGAAAGTAACCGTTGTTCGAATTACTTTCTCGTTGCTCTACCCTAAACCCGTTGACGCCGTTTTAATTAGTGGAATTACCAACATTTAGGCTACATTAAATTATGTTTATTAGGTTACAGTGTATTGTCATAATGTATTGTCAGTTAACACCATATAGTTAGAGAAATGGAAGCCAACTACCACTGTGTTTCTCTGTCGACTGATCGTGCGTAAGCAAAACCTCCGACGTGACTTGAACGCACCAACGTGCAAATGTAATTTAAGCCAAAAAAGGCATTTTATCAATCTTTTTATTTACCAGCATACATGACTTAGCTGATAATATGAGACAATGAAGAAAATCCAGCTTTGCTTGTTGACACATGACAAAGTTGCTTGGAGTTGGAGTGTTTGGTCATTTCTTATACACACCAAACAGAGCAGTTCTACTTCTATCGAACCAGTATTTTAACAGTTCTGTTCATCAGCTTTGTATTTGCTCTAAAAAATTAAGGTTTTTCTTTTTAGTCAGATTACTCGTTTGTATTGCATGTATGAATTATTTGACCATTGTCCACTTTAACAATGGGTGGGGTCTAATTTTCAAATAAGTCTAATTCCTCCTCTGGGAAAATAGGAACTTAAACGATCAAACCACCAAAAGGTCACAGCCCCGCCACACTCAAATGTTTTTGTTTTTTTTCAGGTTTAGACTTTGTCACCTTTGCTCATGTTGACACATACCAAATGACTGATCAAACAAAACTGATTTATTGATTTTTGTCACAAGAACACCTTCTACAGTCATCATCAGAGACAACATGTAATGTCAGGACAGGAGTACCTCATAATCAACCAATTGAGACACACTGTGACACATGGCCTTTATCATCCTACTTTTCCTGTTAGCTGTATTTTATAGTGCCACTGTTCCACAGGATGATGTCAGTTGTGGGAATGATTTTCATTTAATTCATCAAATAAAATGTTTGCATCACAAAATATTTTTGTTTTGTTATCAATACTGATATAAAAACAAAATGTAACCATATTTTAACCGCAATTTATCATGCCGAAAACATCAAAAATACACTGACCTCATATTAAATGTAATCCCTTGTTAAATTGGAAATCCAGGCAGTGATGTGCTGTCCAAATATGGCAGCTGGCAATATAAAATTAGATTGTTAATTACAGTGACAGTTAAATTACAGTTTGAACAGATTTTCCCGGGGACCATGACAGATAATTATCCAAAAGCTAGAATCCTAGTGGAGTGGTCCACAGCCCACTCCCTCAGACATTAAAGTGTATTATGCAGTGATATGTTTAGTTATCTGTTTATTTCTCATGTTCCCGTTATTGTTGTGTCATCAGGTTATAATGTATCATGTAGGATAACTATGTAAGTTGCTGTTGTGTTTCTCTGCACCAAAGCTACATCAGCAAGTTCCAGTATTTACTGTATGAGAGAGAATAAATACTGGACGTGAAACTTATTCAGGCTGAGTTGATCGTCCTAGACATGGCAGGTAGTTGGCTGGTCTCAGGTGTGTGAAATGACTTACCACTTGGTACAGGTTTGAAGCGTTCAACCATTTTCAGATTGGCTGCATTTAGCCTTTACATTTCTATGTCAAGTGGAGTAGGATGAGTGGTTAAAAGGAGTAACAGATCATATCTATCTCCAAGGAAACAGTCAGTGCAGTGCTGTTGCTAGATAAATTAGCATCACTGTGATGAAAATCAACAGATTATGTACATTTGTGCATGCATGTGTGTCTTAAGATGTGTTGCATAAGACTATATTCAGATCAAACAGCACTTCAGCCACCACTTAATACTTGTTCCATTTAACATTACTCGAACCAAATAATCAGAGATTGATATTGTATCTTCACCTTCACATCCTTGCAGCCACTTATACAGAAACAAAGACATACACACACACACCTTGACAGTGTCTCCCCATGAGCATCTATCTCTACACGTGGGAAAGTTAGGGAAATTATGCTCTTTAGAGATGATTTCCTGTGGCATATCCCTGTTGATGTGGCAGAGAGGCTACCCTGCCTCTCTCTCCACAGGCAGGCGTTAAGTCAGCAGCTCCAGCTGCTGCGCTTTGTTATGATATTCACCTATTTAAAATGCCAACCAGAATCCACAGGCAGGTCGGTAGGGGTCTCCTCTGCAGGTGGTGTTACAGCAGGGTGAAGCGTTTGTGACTGTTACTGTTTGAAAGGGCTCAGAATGTGTCTGGGGTGGGGGGGGCTGACTGCGTTGTCTCTGAGGGGGATCTGAAACAGCATTGACTTAACACAATTCTCTATATCTTCCAAATTAAAGACATCTACTCAAATATCCACTCAGTATATGTGGAAGGTAGAAGCCAGAGACAAATGATGATGTCAAGAGCCGTCCCACATTCAACTGAACTTGATTTTGTGTATTATGAGTACAATTTTGTTAAATTTTGCCACACTTGAAATGTGAAAACAGAGACACGTGTCAGTGGGCCCTGCACAGAAAGTGGGAGTTACTGTGACTAGAACTCCTCTGATTGACTATCAACAGATACCTTCTCTGGCCAAGGGGGTGTATGTTTTTTTGGTTTCATTGCACCCCATCTAGTGGTTGTTTGTCCATAATACAATGCAGTAGCAAATGAAATATCTACAGTACAGTGTCTGGCAAACCAATAAAATAGTTTCCACTGGTTCTTTTAATTCTGTTGACATTCAGAGTTTATATAAGATACAAGGGTTTGTGTGTCTTTAGTTTCTGTGCAAAATTCTTCTTATTGCTTTTTTTTCTCAAGCACATAGTTACATAGATAATGGAAGATAAAACAAAAGTTCCTCAAGAAAAGTTACATTAATAACATCTCAAGGGTAAAAGAAAGAATACAAACGTGAATGACCTCAATTAAGACTTTAATTAAAGAAAACTTTAATGGCTTTGGAGGAAGCTTTCAAACTTTTCCCAGCAGGGGGCATGTTCGGTCAGTATTTAATCCTTTAAAAAAAGAGTCTCCTGAGTGGAGCTGCCCCGTCATCATGAACTTAGACGGAAATAGATGGTTACTCTGCAAAACTGACAAAAAAAAGTTCTGTTGATGTTTGTCTTAATTATATCATTTGTATTTTCATTCAATAAAGATTTTAAACTTGGTCTGCATGGCCAGCTTGGTAATATTGATGGAGTGATAATTTGCCCAAAAAATAAAGTTTATATTTTGAATACATTTTACATCAGACAGATGGGTATTGATGTTAGAGTCACTTAATCTATTATTAATGAACTCAACTGTTTATGCAATGTACGATGTTAATACTGTTTTGCAATAAATCTACTAAAAATGTATGTGAGTGTACAAATATATAAACATGTTTGCTATGCAGTTACTACAAATTCCATGTCTTCAAATCTATTACTTTCGTTTTGACTACTGGCATTGGTCTGTTTTGTTGAAAGAGCAAGTGGTCTTAACTCTCCAGTTCATAACCAAAAACATTAAGAATATCTCAACATATCAAACATTGCATTCCAATAAGCGTTTTACTGCAATCTTATGTGAGTCTGGTTTAAACCAGACAGTGCACTGCAAACTGTATATGATCCAGCAGCTCGCTGCACTCATACACACTAAATCTCAGAAAGTTACATCATTCAGCAAAGCTGAAACATTTCTCAGATCTTGCGTCATGGTCCTCTTGGCAGCTGTGCTCCGCTTCCTTCAGAGAAGTGGGTCCTTTCTAGACTGGGTGAACCCAACTTGGTCTGGTGTTAGTCAGAATATAGATCATTCCTCAGTGTGCAAGAATGATTTGATTACAACCAATGTTGATAGATGCATATCATCTATAAAACTTTTGAAACTTTTTTTTTTTAATGATTAACAAAACTTGTTTTCCCCTTAAGGTAAATACATGTTGGTAAAAGAGGAGAGTGACTCCTTGTTTGTTCACAATCCTCAACTTTAACTACAATGCATCTGCATGAGCAACTGTTTAAATTAGATTTTGTTTTGCCATCCATTGCTAAAGTATGCCCTGTCAATTTTAATAAAAAACTAAGACTTACATGATTACCTAACAATCCCCAATTATACTTCTTAAATATTGATGATCCTGTTTGTGAAAATGTTGGTATTCTGTCAACCGATTTATGATGGAAATCCAAATGTATAAACTGAAAATTAACTGATAACCAGCTAGCAAAAACCTTACTGATTGCTCTTTTAGCAATACTAGTCCAGATGTTGAATGGGCTGCACTTATGTGAGAGTCGCTCCACCCTCTGAGGTCTGTTACATAAGATTTTGTCGGTCGAAAAAAAGAAAATCCGAAACGTGTCTGCACTTTACGTATTGTCATTCAAAGGGACCTTCCGACTATCTTGGTTGGGGGGAAAAATTGCGTAATTTAGCGTTGCGCCTATAGCTTTTAAATATTTGCCTTTCCATAAGTTTCATGTGATGATGCTTTTGCCAAAGTGCTGAAAGCTTCTGTATGCTCACACAGACACCAGACTTGTTTGACCTAGAGGTTACCCTCACTCTGCTCATGCTGAGGAATTTCAGAGTAAACTGTTAACTCCAGGGCTTCTTCCGAATGACAAACACCCCCTGGGGGGAAGAAAGAAGCTGCAATGCTACTCTTGTGTCAATTTTAGAAAAACTTAGAAAACGTTAGGTGGGTTCTCTGTCCCCAAAATTTGAGTAATGTAATATTTGAACTTAGACAAAAGGGTGGTAGAGTGAGAACTTTTTTTTTTTACCCTATCAAACGCTCATAGAACTTTCTGGATGCCTGCCCCAACATGTCACCTAAAGAATACAAGCCACTCATCAGTTGGAATGTCAGGACACTTTGCAAAGGGCTGCAAAAGAGTGGGATTTGGGAGAATTGGGGGATAAAGATAGATGGAATTCCTCTGGTTGGAAAATAGTTTGTGACAGACAGCATGGGCAATACTTATAGGCTACTGTATGTGATGCAGAGTGATCGTTTATCTATGAAATGTCTCTGTCCTTCTGTAGTGGATATGACTGAGGCAAATCTGTCACTCATTTCTGTAAATTGTTTACACAGATTTACAGTTGAAAATGTTTAACTTTGATATGATAAGGCTGTGAGTAAGCAAAGACTGAACAGCTTTACACATAATGTGGAAAATGTGTCCGACCCTTTACACAATTATTTAACTAATTCTGTTTTGTTTGTCCTTGTCAGGACACAGCAGTTTTACGACGAGGGCTCCTTCTCAACACCCCAATCCTGCCAGCATCCTGTAATCAGCAGCTGTGGTGGAGAGACGTGGCACAGTGATGGGGGGGAAGGGCTGGATAGCTTCTGTTAAGAATGAACTACTGAGTGAAGCTTTTAAAGTCCTGGAAATTTCCATATGAAATCAGACATCTGTGTAACAAATTTAAAATACATTAAATGACTACTTTTCTTCTGTGAACATTTGCAAAGAATGTGCCCTTTCGCTGTCTTGCCTGCTGAGATTGCAGAAGATGTGCACCATAGAGGCTCACACACTCAGATTTACAACTGCAGAAACAGTGTTTACATGCCACATATTTTAATGCATAAGAATGATTTTGTTCATATTAAAACACAATATTTTACATATGATGAAACTAGTGTAAGAGATTGAGTCAGCAACAGCGTTATAACCTAGAGGCTGAGGAGTATTTCTGTTCACAAGCAGGTCTGACCCAGAATCAGATGTTTTCTGGGTTTCTGTCTGCAGCCACAGGAGAAAAACGTTTCAAAGCTGAGCCCCGACCAGTGTTGAGGAGGTAACTTTATCCATCCCTTTCATTCCAGCCTCAAGGGGGACGTCCCAGCTCCCAGCTTCCTGAAGAACAATATGAGCCCTAATCTGAATATCCCATTCCCCCTTCTAGAAAGTTCTCTGTAGAACGATATAAAGAGCAGGAGAGTTTGTCACAGTTACACTTTTCCACAGGACACAACCGAGAAGAGAAACCCTGCAAATCCAGCGCAAGGTAAGGATTAGAAGATAACCATCTTTGCTTTCAGGGAGGAATGCATTGTGAAAACGTGGGGCTTTGTTATTTATGGTTTAAAGATACAGTGCCTCATTTTAACCCATTTTAACCCATACTCTCTAAATCTCATCTCTCTCTGTTTGATTGCACACAGAATATTATAGTTTATCTTTTGTGAAAAAAGAAATTAATCTTTGGCATAGCTCAAAGTTTTCACAATGTATACCAGCATGCTGTTACTAAAGCTATTGTGTCTTGCATGCACTTTGTTGCAATTAAATGAAGGGAAGTACTGTATAAGCACCCAATCTGTTTTTTAACTAAAATCCATCACTATTTGATGAAGAGAGGTTCAAATCTGTCCTCGAGAAATAGGTGCTGCTTGTTTGTGGCACAGCTGACTGGATCAAAGTTATTATCGGGTCAAAAAGAGACAATGGAAAACATTTATGTGTCTGATTGAGGGGAAGTGATGACTAACTTGTTAAAAACCTAAATGTTTTAGTCTAAAAGGTTGGAAACTAGGATATAAAATGAAGAAATTAGAAATTAACACAGAATGTCTCCACCAGAGCCTGTATACTGTTTTACTGTCTGCTCTATATAGTATTACATAAACCTCTTGTCTTTCAGAATGAAAATGGCAGACATGAAAACATCTCAAGGTATCCGACCATGATGTGAAGTCATTTCTGCTGTATCACAAAAAATACAAATAACAGAGATGTAGACAACATATCTGCAGAATTGTGGAGGTGGATTAGAAAGTTGCTGCTGCAGTGGGTTAATTACAGCCGTTTGCATTGGGATCTTTGTTTGAACAAGTGATGGGATGAGGACATAGCCTGCAGGCACACGCCCATTCTCGAGACAAAAGATGGCTCAGAGCCCTGCAAAAGAGAGCATGTAAAAGTAAGACTGCACTACAGGTCTATACAGTGAAAGGTACTGATTTCTGATCTTGACTTCTACTGGCTTGAAAAGGAGTCATTAAAGCCGTCAAAGTGCAGATGTGCAACAGTTTGCATTGATCCCAATAAATGTAGAGAACAGAACATTTCAGTGTCCAGTCAGCACAGAGCCTCACTCTGGGTGGACTGCAGCTCTAGCTGTACAGCTAAGCCTCAGTTGCTGCTGACGTGGCGAGAGTCTGGAGGCGTTCCCAAGTTTCTGTGTGGGCTGAGACAACCCTGCCCTGCCACGCCACTAAAACCTCCACATCTGAATCACATAGTCTGCGCTCTGGCATTTTGTTAAGATATATGACTGTATCAAATCAAAACACTTACAACAATCTTTATTGTTTTTTCACAAACTCTCTCTGAGGAGACATGTCTTCCTTCTCAAACTCAATACACATTAATAATATTTAAGCAAACCAACCCACATTAAGAGATGTTAACCTATCTTTGTCTTTTGTTACTTTTGCACAGGCTGTGACAGCTGCTTTTTGAGACAGACAGGATGTGGATGACTAACATTGTAGCTCTTTGTCTGCTGGCCCTAGTGGCCTCCGCAGAGGATAAAAAGCTGAGCAGCCATGCCACACGCTGGCTGATAACAGCGCAAATCTGGCCTTCAGGTCTGACATCTATATATTACTGTAATCATACTGAAATGTATAGTGATGCTCTGGTTTTGCATGTGCACTTTTGGTTACATTTGTCTTGCTCAAAACACAAGCAAACAATTTTTCTTGTGATTGTGATTCAGCCTCTACCACAACATGGCAAAAGAGAAAGACACTGAAAACATCCTCATCTCTCCTGTGGTGGTGGCTTCTTCTCTGGGCATGGTGGCCCTCGGTGGCAAGGCATCCACTGCCTCGCAGGTCAAAACCGTCCTCAGTGCTGAAAAACTGAGGGATGAGCATCTACATGCAGGCCTGTCAGAGCTGCTCTCTGAGGTAAGTACAACCATATAAAACACTGTATATTATATCTTATAATTAAAGTGGATCCAAAGTCAAACTTGACCCTCAGTACTCATTGCACATTTGTCACCGTTTATACAATGTTCTTTCCCAGGTGAGTGATGCTAAGACACGCAACACTACTTGGAAGATCAACAACCGCCTCTATGGCCCCAGCTCAGTCTCCTTTGCTGATGATTTTGTGAAAAAACAGCAAGAAGCACTACAACTACGACCATTCAAAAATAAACTTCAGAGACAAGAGGAGTGCAGTCAACTCCATCAACGAGTGGGCAGCCAAGTCCACAGATGGCAAGCTGCTGAGATCACCAAGGATGTGCAGAACCCAGATGGAGCCATGATTGTCAACGCTATGTTTTTAAGCGTGAGTATGAAATAGTGTCTTTTTTTTTTTTAATTCTCATAGTTAATAACACATGGAGATGTCAAAGGATTGGGCACATGTGTAACTGAGTCCAATGTGTTTTGTCCAACAGCTCACTGGGATGAGAAATTCAGTGCTGAAATGGTGGACACACGTACTTTCCTGGTAACCCGCTCGTTGACCATTGGAATTTCCATGATGCATCGTACAGGTGAGTTCTTCATTAACTCTACTTCTGACTTTTTCTTATGTTTTCAAAGCTGCAAGCAAGATATCCAAATTGTCTGCTCTTTGCAGGTTTGTATGACTTCTACGAGGACAAAGAAAACCGTTTATTTGTGCTGGATATGCTCTGGGCCAGAAGCAGGCCTCTATGATTCTTATCATGCCCTATCACCTGGAGCCCTGGAACGCCTGGAGAAACTTCTGACCAGGAAGCAGGTGGACACCTGGATCAGCAAGCTGGAGAGAAAGGCCGTGGCCATTGCCCTCCCCAAAATGCATTGGAAGCCAGCCACAACCTGCAGGTAAATGGTGGCAAATTGATGGGCCAATTATAACAATAAAGTTGACTTATAGACCTCTTAAAATCAATCAACAACTCTTTGAATTGAGCAATTCTGCATCTTTTCTAGAAACATCTGGCTGAGCTCGGCCTGACCGAGGCCGTTGACAAAGCCAAGGCTGACTTGTCAACATCTCTGGAAAGAAGGACCTCTACCTGTCCAATGTCTTCCATGCGTCAGCTTGGAATGGACACGGCTGGAAACCCGTTCGACACCAGCATCTACGGCAGCGACAAGCTGAGGAACCCCACACTTTTCTACGCAGATCACCCCTTCATTTTCCTAGTGAAGGACAACAAGACCAACTCTATCCTGTACATCGGCAGACTAGTTAGACCTAAAGGAGACAAGATGCGTGATGAGCTATAATGTTAGTGTTATGAATTGTGGTGGGTGGCTCTTACTGTTACCTCATGAGCACATTCCATAGACAAACTGTGGACTGAGTACCTAAGCCTACTATTACTTTATAGGTACACCAAACATTCCCAGGGAACATTCTACAAATGCATTGAATCCTTTTCTTCTTTGAGATGAACAAACGGTAGACAACATGCTTATATTAAGTAAGTTTTCTTTACACCTTGTTTTTCGAAAATATGTGTGCATTTTCTTGCATCACTTTAATGTTTAAAGTAAAAAAAGATCGTTGCACGTTGTTTTCCAGCTCTGTCTCACTTCTTTCCTCCATGCATTCTGTGGTTTAAATCTTGCCTCCAGTCTGCACTGAATTGTTCCCCTGCTCAAGCTGAATGTGCTGAGGAAAGGTGGAGGAAGCGTGGTGCTTAATTCATTTGCCAACCATACTGTGCCATTTTGTTGCTGTAGGTAGTTTCCACAAAGAAGCTGTTGGAATTGTGTGATTATGTAATGTGTTAATTTTTCAATAAAAAATAACAAAGAGGATCTTTCTGTGTGTTTTATTCTTTGCAAATCATATCTGAATACCATCCAAGCACAGTTCATACAGTCTTTTAGAGCGTTGCACGGAGGATGTGAGCTAGAGTCATCTCGAAATTATAGGAAAACAATCTTTCCAGTTGGCTGGAGGTCAAACCAATCATCACAGGTCTGGGATGTAGGGGCTATTGCTAATCTGCCATAGACAACTATCCAGGGAATGTTGTGGTTAATTTCCCTTACCACCACTGGCTTAAACATTAATGTCAGTGGGATCTTTGTTGGCACAGACCAAACAGACGAAAAGCAGTCTTGCAGTGCCCAAACTGGAGTGCATGGTTCTCATGGTGATTGGGAATCTTCTGCAGTTCTAGCACAGTAAATACAAAGGTGTAGTTGCAATGCAACATATTGACAAAACAATATAAATGTGTAGTTTTAGAGGTGAACTTTATAAAGTTAACTTGAATACTTCTCTCTTACAAAAATGATGCAATCGCATTTGTGAGAAATAAATGCCGAAGGATTTCTCTGTAAGAGATGTAGCGCCGCCTTCTGGTTGCAAAGAGGAAAGGAACCGCCACACTGTAAGGAACGGCAAACAATGAAGGTGTTACAAATTAATATTTAATAACTTAATTATGCCTTATTTACATAACATGCACATACTTCGCATTGCAGCAATAAATAGAACACAAATAATGTATATATATAT